>NC_141154.1:3939374-4131192 GCF_053477565.2 Lygodium microphyllum
ATCCTCCCCTAGCAACATGTAGCTTAGAAATGAAACCCATAGATATAGATTTTAACTTTTGGTTAGGTATATCCAATGATTGTGTTTTATCAAGCATGTGTTTTTGTTCAATTTTTACTTATTGGTACTCCAAATATTGCTTCACATATGTTCTAATGTCCTTCATCTCTAGCCAAGAAAATGAGTTCTTGACATTGTTGTAAGTCTTTGAAAATTCGAGGTGAGCAAAGAAATGCAAATTATGACATTCCTTAAGAATTTCTTTCTTGAAGTTTGAAGTAGCAGGAATACACAAACAATTCAAATAATAAAGATTTTCCTCTAGCATATTATACTTTCCATCATAAATTTCTCCTTAATTTTTAGTTAAGAATAATAAAATTTCAAAAAGTCATTTTGTATAATAGATAAATTATTACACATAGATCTATGACCTGAAGCATCAACAACTGTATCTTCCTTTTCAGATACATGTTCGATATCAAAGTCATATTCACATAGAAATTGCAACCATGTCCTTTGTTGATTATTTGAAAAGGCTAAGTAAAAATATACTTAAAACTTTGATGATCAATTGTTAACTCAAATTTCACACCAAGTAACAAATGACTCCAATGTTTTTGAGCATAAACTACAACAACTTGTAAGTCATATACATAATGGTTTATCTCACATATCCTTAATTTGTGAGATTCATAAGCCACTACTCTCCCCTCTTGTGTCAACAAACATCCTACTTGTTCTCCACCAAAATCATAAAGATAATATAAAATATTTTTCATCTCATGAATTTTTAATGTGCAATTTTTAGCCACTTTCTATTTCAATGTTTGAAAGGCTTCTTGAAATGCATGTGACCAAAAAAAGGATTAATTTTTTTAGTCAATTTAGTCATCTTAGAAAAATCTTGAATATGAGTTATTTCACACTAAGCTAATCCTAAGAAGCTTCTCATATCTATCACACATTTCAGCATAGGCCAATCGACAATAGTCTTTATCTTCTCTATGTTTATGTGAGTTTCATGTTTAGAAATAACTCTTTCTAGATAAACAATATATTTTTTTTGCAAAGAAACATGTACTCCATTTAGCATAAAGTTTATGTTCCCTCAGAATTTGAAGAGCTTCTCTAAGATGTATCTCATGATCCTAGATATTTATAGTATACAAATATATCATCCAAGAATGCAAGAATGAATTCATTAGGATGTGAATGATAAATGTTGTTTATTAAGCATATAAATATGCTTGGTGCATTATTAATCTAAAAGCGAGAACTCTGAATTTGAAATAACCATACCTAGTCCAAAAAGCAGTCTTTGGGACATGCTCAGACTTTATAAGGATTGATGGTAACATGATCATAAGTCTGTTTTTGAAAACACATGTGCACCATCAATTGGCTCAATAAATCATCAATGTATGGAATTGTATATTTTCCCTTTATGGTTTGCCTTTTAAGATCTCTGTAATCAATATAAAGTCTATATGTCCTATCCCTCTTCTTTTGGAACAATACACGAGCGCCCCAAGGACATACACTAGGTCAAATAAATCTTTTTTTCAAGAGATCATCAAGTTGCAGTTTAAGCTCCTTCAACTCTTCTATATGGAATCAATATGGTGCTCTCAAGTAGGATTTTGTTCTTGGATACAACCCTATAATATGGTCAATTGATCTAGGAGGAGGCATAAATGGTAGATCATTGGGGAAAATATCATTGTTTTCATCTAACAACTTTTCTAGGTATTTAGGATTCCTCTGTATCTCCTCTAGCTTCAACTCTCTAGCAAATATGGAAAAGGTATCACATCCTTGTTTCATTCACCTCAAAATTTTTCTAGTTGAAATGATTAAAGATTTGTAATCTCTCTTCCTTCCCTAAAATTTATGGAATATTTTATATTTCTCTTTGAAAATTAAAGGTCTCTCTTCACAATCAATTAAAGCATGATTTTCCATTAACCAATCCATTCCAATTATCACCAGTCTTTTCCCCATGTCAAGTACATAAAAATCTTTTTTTTTTGTATTTCATTGTTTAACATGAAGGTTAAGTTTTGAAATGAGAACTTAGTAAAAAAAAAATCCATTAGCCAATTCCACTTGTCACTTTATTGTTTTATCAAGTTTTAGGTTTTGATCTTTAAAAAGCTTGAGGGACACAAAGAAATACATACTTCTAGCAATAACAAGAAATATTACATTTTTTCCTCCCATTTCAGCCTAAATTTTTATACTTGCAATGGAGTGTTCACAATCATACTTGGATATTCCAAAGTACAATGGACTTGCTCCTTGCAGTGGTAACACTATCTCAATCTTCTTGCTAATTTAAGAAATCTTAGATCTTGTGCCATCGAAGAGACTATATGTTCTTTGATTGTTGTTGTTGGAGATATTCTAATTCTAGACTAGTCCTTTTTAGTACCTTCTATATGACCTCTCTATATAGTATTCGAGCTTCTACTATTGTTGAGATTCTAACCTAGTTTACTCTTTGAGGTAGTAGAATAGGAACTTTGTGGACAATTACCTTTGGAAATAATCCACAAACTAGAGCAAATTTTCCTTTGTTGTATTTTTGCATCTTTTCATTAATCTCCACCTTTGCAACAATATTGAGAAAATCAATATATTTTGATCCCTTGACTTGATATCTCAAGTCAACCTTTAGTTCTTCAATAAATATGATTTTTAGGGTATCTCTAGTTACTTCAGGAGCATACTTATGGAGCCATAAGAGTTTTTCTTTATAGTCATCAACAAAAAGATCGTACTTTGTTATTGTCTTAAAATTGCTTAAATTTATTGAATTTCATCATCTTTTCCATATTTTAGTGAGGAGAATAAAACCTCTACTTCCTCTGCATGTACGAAACACATCCCATGTGATCCAACTTAAGTCCTAATTTGCATATAGGACTTCCACCATGGCTTTGCCACACTAGATAATTGTTGAATTGCAATCTTGGCTTTTGATTCTTTAGAAAATTCTCATAGTGCAAAGAAATCTTCAAGCTCTTCAAGCCATGCTTTCAGTTACTCTTCTACTGTCTTCTTTTCGCCATAAAACTTGTTTAGTTTCACCTTCCTAAATAGTTGCTTAATAATAGATTCTCTAGCACCATCTTCAAAATATCTTTCTCTTCTCTTTTCCTATTGTTGCGATCAGGGTTGTTGAGGTGATTCTCTGGTTGATCCGCCCATGTCAGTTGTATTTGCTTCACCTCTTAGATCCACACGGATCTATGGTGTCTTTGTAGCTTCTTTACCAACTTATTATTTTCTCAAGTCAATAAGAAGACATTGAATGAGTTTTTCTTGCTCTTTGATTCTTTGATCCAAGCTTTCTACCGTCATTGATCAAAACTGCTCTGATACCACTTACAATAGGACTAGTCACAATCTAATAACAAGCAACACAATTTCTGATAGAGAGACACAAGTAAAAAGAGAGAAATAGAAATTTGTATTATAGTTTGAAGGAAATAGAGGAGCAACAGATAGCACAAATAGAACTTGCACTCTAATGTGAAGCTCGAACCATTCGATGACCCCTCAATTGATTTCATGTACACAAAAAGAATCAAAATCTCACTCTCACTTATAGTCTCAATTGCAATCACATTCACAGACTCAATCTTAGATTTTAAAAGAAGAAGGTGACTGTTCCCTCAACCTTATGCCAAAACTCCTCTACACATTTGGAATAGGCTTTTCTAGGAATGCATGTTTCCCAAGAAACGGGCATACCAAAATTGATGTGATCCTCCCGAATCATCACCGCATGCAAACCTTTCAAAATCGAAAAAAGTGTTGAATTGTTTTTATTTTTCATTTTCAAAGGCTCATATCTCTAAAACAATGAAGAATTAGATTGAGCACGTGGGATGACAAAATATTCTCCTTGATCTTCTCTTTAAACTTTGTGAGAGAAACTTTAACCAAAATTCTGCTCTATTTGATCACAAATCACCTTCTAAAATAGGTCATGTGCCTAAAAGTTATAAAAAATTTGACCAAAAAATTTGCCATCACCAAAATTTGTGAAAATACTTAAAGTGACTTAAAAATAATTTCCAAACACTATTTACACATGCCATAGAAATTTTTAGTATGGCTTTATTAAGGAATGTCACATCTACCTATTTACCAATTTGATTACTATAGCTTATACATCAGCCCAATTAGTTTTCAACCCTTGTAAGTGTCTAACCAGATCTTATACTAGGCTTAACTTATACATCAGCTCCTTAGGGTAATCTGTGTGAAGTGTGTAGGCTTTTAAGGTCGCTTTCTTGTAGATTTCTTGCTGCTTGGAAAGGATGTACTTGTAAGTGTCTAACCAGATCTTATACTAGGATTTCCTCTACAAAGCAATGCCTAGGTCATTAGACAATTACTTCAAGAGTATCTCCCTTGTATTCAATGTTCTTTTCCTTCCATAGAATTTATAGATCCGGCCAATTGGTTAGTTAATGTCTACTACAAGGTGTCAAAAATGATCTTCTATTATTCTCTCTCCTGTAGGTACTAATGTTCTCCTCATACTCTCTTTCCTTATGTTGCACTTTCACTCTCTCTTAAGAAAGCTCAAGGTTTCTCTATATCAACAAGAAACTTAATTCAATTGTTTGTTTACTCAGTGTATCATTATTCACTCTATATTTCTTTAACTCTGACTTTGCTTCTTGAAGCTCGAGGATGGTGTCCCATAGGGCATTTTCTTTTGCATCTGGTTCCTTCTATAGCTATTTTTTCTATGCTAGATCTTTTCTTTTAGTCTCCTAGATTTCTAATTCTCATAAGGATTTTTCATTTGCATGTATTTTTTTTTTCAGATTCTCTCCCTTAAGACACTTTTTTCTTTCTATAACGCTTTTTGAAATTCTATGTATAAAGATGTCGAGACCTAAAATAGACCCGACACTGACTCTAGGGCTCTAAGTTAGTCTCCTATGCTCATGAAACCATTGTCACGGCCTTGAATCTAGGAGTGTCTAGAGAATGCTCACTACTCTAAGTAAATCAGGCATTTGTATTGATTGCAATCCAATGGTTTTCATTCCCAACTCTAACAGAGAGGCGTCAAAATGCATCTAAGTAGGAAAACTCCAAGTCTTTGATCCATAAACTATTTCATTTTTTATAAAAATGCCTCTTTGATGGGCCGCGGGCCACTTTTGCATTTGAATTCTGACTTTGAAATCCATTGTCATTGGTGACCACACTAGGGAAACTCAACCCATCAAACCCGTGAACTAATCTACACAACATGAATCATAAAGACCATCAAGCCACCACAAATGAAAATACACAACAGAGCATAAATATAACTCACTCTACCCTTGACTAGATTAAACTATGAAGTCCACAAGGGATAGGCCAAGTATAGTCTGAGAGAGATCAAGAGCTAGTCACTAGCTAATTGCTCCAACATAAAACAGCTAGACCTAGAACTATCAAAGGAGTCATCCTAAGTGGTAGTCTGGACTTGCCTACCTGACCTAGGACAACTAGACCAATAACTTCTACTAGGTAAGGACTCCTATAGCTTGGTCAATAAAAAGTCACATAATTTTCATTTTACTACACTTTTTTCTATCACTACTTTACACTCGAGTGTGTAAAAAGGAGAGATTTGTCGGGACTAGGAACGGGCCTGATACTGGCTTTAGGCACTAGTAGCCAGGTCTCTATCACACTCACAAGACAACCCCACATAGCCTCACGGCCAGGAGGATCCAAGGGACACACTGACCTAATTGCTAATATAGATATCGCGTTTGTAGTAGAACATAGTCCAACCATTGCCCTTCCTTACTCCTCAGAGGGATATCTCATACATCTTGGTATTGTATACGACGTAATCACAAGAAAAAGGGGGCATCCCCTCGAGTGAATGCAGTGGCCCCACTGTAGCTCTCCTACATCAAGATGATTGGATCCTCAATGCACTACTCTAACATAAAGAACACATGAATAGTCTCCACTCTTATATATTTTGAACCATCTAAGAGATTTTATATTTTCTTACCAAGCTTGCCCCAAGAAATTATTCATCTATCCTACAGCTTGGGTTTTCTTACACACTCCACATAGGTCAGCGTTTGGAAAACAATTGCAATGTGTCCATGTTTGATACTATGTTATGCTCAATGCAAGTGTGGATGCCCATTGTGCTCAGGTATTTTATCATTAGAAACTAGCTAGGTGAAATGCAAAAGCAACCTTTCAACGATTTTTTCAACTAATCATATGTGTGGCGTTGATATGCACCAACACCGAATTTCTTTGTACTACTACTCTTCTTAATTCAAACGATAATCCGTCATATATGTTGTGCATAGACAAATAAATTAGAATTTGCATCATTTTCAGCAACTAACCATTCTCACAAACCCTCTTCCCTCTTATTGTTTAGGTTTTGCATTCGTTGGGTAGGTGTATGGTTCAGTTTTATGTATTTTTCCATATAAAAACAGATAAAAACACACTATAACATAGAAAGAAGACTTGAGGAAGTCTTGATCCTCTTGCTCCAGCCTTGTTATATGCTCACGGATATCAAATGTATTTTTCTCTAATTTTTTAAACATAAAAACTCATTTTTTCTTATTTTTCCTATTTTGTTCATTTATCTCTTCATAAAAATTGAGATATTTCAGAATTATGAGTTCTTACTAATTAAGGATATTCAACCTCATTTTTATATCCATTTCTATCCCATATGACCCCAAAACACTCAACAAAAACCCCAAATTCCATCATTTCCATAAAAACCTTCACTTACGGGTTCTCTCCTATGTTCGACTGGGACATAGTATGCAACATTGACAGTCAACCTCGATTCTTTCCAACATGGGCCAAGTTTTTCTAACCCTACACCTTTTGTTTATTAGTGATGGTTAGGTCTTAAGTGTGGGGACATCAGCAAATGGTTTGATGTGTGGTCCTAGGTCCTTGATGTTCGATTTACACGTCTCGTTATGGTTTTAAGTGTGGGGATGCGTCCGTGCACATCTATAATGTATACCCCCTGCATATGCCTCAATTTGATTATGCATCTATGCCATGACCTACTTTTACCTTGATGGGGTCCCTTCCCCACCCACCCTTTCACTTTTACCCCACTCCTAGGGCTATTCCTTCCCTATTTCCCTTCATCCCTTGTTTTGAAGTTTTTTTTCATGTGAACGCACCCTACGTTCCCCGGAACCCCAATCCAATCATAGAGCCTTGTTCCTCCCTTCGATGCGACCCTGTTTTCTTTTTACCAACCCTTGTTCCGCCGGACGGTTATTGTGTCATTAATTTTTGAATCATTCTCCATCAATTACAGGTGTTTCCATGTAAATATATCATTTTTGCTTCGGAACAACAATCTGACGAGACATCCCTGCCCTAAACCTTTCCCTTGCCATTTTTCCTTTTACCGTCTGTCATTCGGATGCAGGGTTATAACTATAGCTACACTCCAAGAGAATAATTTGTTTCTTGAGTAGATAGAAGTACTAGAATTTAAGGATAAGAACACCAAACTTTAGATATTGAAGTCTAGATTGATAGTATGAATGACTATATTGAAACTAATATTATAGTTGCAAACCTTTTGGTTAATATATTGACTTATGAGAAACATTTGAAATCTTTTCAAAGATTTCCTTAAAAACTATCAATTTTCATTAGTTATTCAAAACCATGCTTTTTCAAGGTAATGCTTTGAAAAGAAAATAAAATTTACTAAAATTATTGAATAGTATCATATTTGTGATTTTAAGAAGTACCTTGATTTTAAAAGAAATACTATAAAGAAACCATAAGAGAAGTATATGAACTTTATCCATCATGTAGAACTTAGAACTCATTATGAGACTACATATACACATGTTGATGAGAAAACAATTGCCAAATTTGTACTAATTAAAAAAATGATAGAAATTTCAACAAGAAGAGGTTGAACAAATAACTTAGGATAAATTTCATTATTGTAAGTCATTTACTCTTTTTCATCTTCCTCAGTATCACTAGCTTCAGTCTATTCACCTTTTAAACTAGATTATGCATCCCCTTCTCTACTATCAACAACAACATTGTTTTCATCTAAATGTAGAAATTTCTTTTCCAAGCTTTTTTTCTCCACATCTAGACATATTGTCATTGAAATGATAGGTTGTTGGTGGATAAAGGCTACCTGTGTCTAGCTACTACATTTACTTGTACTTACTATCCACACATGTGTACATTACAAGTGGCAGCCACACGCCACTATCACTTTATTCTTTATTCTTACTATGATAATATAATAAGGGAAGACAAGTCACACATCATGACTATTGGAGTTCACACGCACTAATCTATTTCATTTTTGCTTGAACCTTCATAGCTCTTTCTAATTCCTTTTTTTGTTTGTGCTTCCACTTGTGCTCCACCTTTTAAATCTTTTGTGATAACTGGGAGATAAGGATCTATTGGCTTCTTCAACCAACTAGGGAATGGGGCAACATCCACTTTAATTGTTCCTCTTTTTTCAAGAAGCGGCTACATTACTACTTTCTTTGCGATTGGAGATAATCCATCTCTTTTCTCTTGAACCTCTAGTTCTGCTTCATGGATAGTCTATGTATCCTTCTGTGGTTTTAGTGTGATGTATTGTGTATTGTATATACCGTTTTTGGGGCTCTCTTGGAAGCTTAAATTTTACAAATTTGATGAGAAAATTAGTTTCTTTTAGAATCGAGTTATCTATTTTCTTGGTATGCTTAATTGCAAAAACATCCAATTCCACCAAATTGGACATAGATGCTTGAGCCATTGATTGATTATCAATCAGTACTGCTAGCTTTCACAAGGACTAGTCTTTAATAGTGTGGCATTAACCTTTGTATTGATTGCATAGAAGCTTGTGATCCATGGATCTTCTAGGGTTAGGATAGTTTGGGTTGCAGGGCCGGTTCTCCTGTAAAAAATTCATCCCTATAACATATATTCAAAGGATATTCAGAAATACCATTTCTTTATATGCTATAAGGCCATAAAATGACCCATTATACATTACTAAGGTTACAAGTTTTTAAATTATAATTAAAAATATCTTTTGTAAATATAATCTTATAAATTTTACTAAATAAAATACATTTTTTTGCGCTCACATGGTATCTTACATATTCTATAAGGTGGACTCTCCATGAGTTTCAAAAGATATGACCCTTTTCTCCACATCTCTAACATTCCACTTTTGACTTTGACCACGTTATTGTGTATCTTTGAGACAGAAATCTCCATTGGATCAAAAAATATTTGAAACTCTCTAGACTTGGGTCTTGTATTTTGGGATCCTATATTGGGTTCTAGTAGATTGAATCTTGCTTCCTTCATTCATGTGTCTCTTCTTTAAGATAGCAAATATTCTTTGTATGGTTTTTCCTTAAATAGTATGAATTGAAAGATCCAAGAATGGTGGATTTATGAGTATATTCAACGGCTAAATGTTCCATTTAGTTACATTTTTGCACTAAATATTCAATCGTTTTAGATATCTCAAGCCACTCTTGTGGGATTTGAGATACTAGGGATGTTTACCTTCATGAGCCTACAACTATCCCATATCACATCCATCAATTCCTTCTTAATTTTTGCAACTGAATTGGCAGGTAGTCCTTCAAACTTTCTCCTCTTGATGAATTTGCTATCGGATCTTGAGCTGTCTCTATGAGAATGACATATATTGTCTAGGTTGATGTACTCTATTCTAATTGTGATTTAGAGCTCATGTTTGGACTAATAGCAGCAACTGATTCTACTTGGCAGGGTTCCCTTCTTGCTACTAATTTGCCATTGGGAAAACTATTTGAGGCCATTCTTGTCATTGTAATATTCCCACTCGAAATATTACCGAACTTGACTCCCGCATGCCGCATAAACCCTATGCAAGGTTATCTTCCACAATGTAAGTACCAACAGTTTAATTTGTAACCCGCACTCGTGAGAACAGGACCTTCGCATTGGCAAATCAAGCGCGGGGGTTCAAATCCGCATAACTGCGGGGAAACACCCTCTTGGGAGGGGCTAAGTGGATAATGTTCAATTTAATGTTTTTTTTTTTTTGCTAATTTCCCCCCCCCAGCCGATGGGTGGCTGGAGGGAAGGGGATGGGCAAGGTGGGAGATGTGGGCTGCATGAGGGGGGGGAGCCATGCATTGCCCACATGGGGGAGCTTCTCTCCCCACCCCTTGGGCTATAAAAAGCCCCCCCTTAGCCTTGGGGGGGGGGGGGGGGGGGAAGGCTGCAGAGGCTGCTGTGGAAGGAGAGAGTCGTCGTGTTGAGGGAGAGGAGAAAGAGCTTGGAGGCCACCATCAACATCCCACCCAGCGGGCTGCCGCGTCGTCGAGAGGAGGAGGGCGCCACTATTGCCATTATCCGGCCGCCAGCGGGCTGAAGCCGCCATTGCCTATCGTCATATTCTCCCCCCCCCCCGCAATCATCTCTTTTGACCCACGTGATCCCTAGGGAAGTAGAAGCTTCCTAGAAGCTTTGGAAGCTTCTAAAAAACAAGGCTTAAGGCCTTGTGCACATGGGCTCTACCCCGGTGTTAAAAAAACCTTCTCTTAAAGCCCAATTCCCATAAGCTTTTTTGAAAAGCTCCATTCCCACAGCTCCATTCGCGCAACTTCACCTAAAGCCCCAATCCCATAAGTTTTTTTTCCCACAAGGCCTCCCATAAGCCAAAGTCTCACAAGCCCTGGCCTTTTAAAGATCGGAAGTTCCGTGAAGGTATCCCCTGCATACGAGGGAGAAGGGCAAGATCTTGAGGCTGCTTACCAAGGCTGAGGAGATTCACCAATCGTGTAAGGGTAAAGGCATCCCAAAAATCGGTAATCATGCCTACAATGGCCCCTAAGAAGTCGCAAGGCTCGCCTGCGGGAGGTTCTTCTCCTAACATTCACGTAGACATCTCCACGAGCCCACAAGTCAAGGTTTTTTTCAAGTTTATTCTCACATAAAGAAATGATTTAGGCACGCTTAATTTCATAAGGAAGAATGCATTTTTTGCGCTTATCGTTAATGCATGTGGCAGCTATAAATGTACACTTGATAAATTATCTCTTTAAACGTTAGACAAGGTTGGTGCATGTCATGAAATTGGAATGTTTCATTTTTAGAATTGTCTGTCTTAGAAGATTAGTTGCATGTTGCTAATTTTGGTTCATTTCCTAAGTAATGAGTCTAAATGCCTATTGCTTGGGGCAAAGGAATGAAATTGTTAAGTGCATTGTCCGTGAAGGAAAGGAGTATCTTGCATTTAGTCAATAATTCCCTTCATTATGATTGGCATGAGGAAATTGTTAACTTCCATTTCACGGTATGAAAATGAACTCCAGTCTTGTAAGTTGCATGGGAAAAGGATGCTTGGCAATGGATTAAATCAATACTAGCCTTGTGTTGCAAGAAGTTCATTTTCGAGGTTGTTGTATCTAGGGGTTGCATGTTGCATATTCGCAAACTTCATTTCATCAAGTTGCATTTGGAGAAGGTTGCACGGTTTATTAAAGCCTAAAATTCTAAAAGCTTAGAAAAAGAGTTGTAGGCATGATTCTTGAATGTAAGTCCTAGTAAGTTCAATGAAAGTTATTCTGTAAATTATCATGCATTTTGAGTTTTAAGAAGAAAGGTTAGGGTTATTGGGAATTTAGTGGTACAAAGAAGCAATGAATCACGTGTTTACGTGTATTGTGATATGTCGCATCTAGTTTCTCCTTTAGATCAAGTTAACATCTCTAGGAATGGTTTGTCCTTGTCGCAAGACAAGTAGATAGATTTATCTAAATCAGCTAGCCCGGAAGGGATTTGTATAGGCATGATACGATAAATACCCCAAGCGCTAGTTACTGGATAAGCTCGTTAAGGATTTGACCTAGTTTCCCACTTGTTGCCAAGTTGAGACCCTCATACCCAAAGGTCCAACCCACATTCACGGAATGTAGGGTCAAGAGGACACTCATGCAAGTAACGATCTAGGGTTTCTACCCTAAGGATCATTCGTTCAAATGTTGAATCTCGGATTGAGTTGGAATCCCTAGGACCGAATGTTGTCGGCCTAGTGCAATTAGGATTGGAGTGGGTAAGAAGGCACCCTAAACCCTACTTTTTGTCTAATCATAATTCCTTGATTGGAAAACACCGTTCAATGGGTGAAATGATCCCTTGGAATAGATGCGACACTTGTGCAACAAATTGTGATGTCGCATGGTCTTGTGGTTTGATCAGAAGAGAGTTTTGCCATTCCTTGGAACGAGGTTGGCAGGTTCTTGCGCTAGTTTAGTGTGCAAGAGGATGAGTAGTCATCCTGTTACCTCACCTTTCTTGGGAAAAGTTGCCAAGTTAAGGAGAGTTAGGTATTTTCTTGGAAGCAAAGGATCAATCAAATTGAAGCGACATGGTCGCCAAGAGTTACTGTTAGTTTATGAAATTTAATGTATTGGTTAAGTTGGATTAACATGGTATGGCCTAACCCAAGGACAAAAGGGTGAAAAAAGAAACCCTTGGGGGATCTTGCAAGTCGTAATTTTTCCCGGATCGAATGCTAGATGCATTTAGAGTGAAGGATTCACTCCTTAGCAGTTGGCCACATAAACGACCACTGGAATTGATTTTGCTTGTAACAGTTTAGGAGCAGTGTTTACATTGTTTGCTCAAGGAACTAAAGGATGGAAATATATTTAATGCTTCAGGTTGAAGGTCTGAAGGGAGAGGCAGCTTGAGTTACCCCTAACTGTCTGCCTGACCCTAACCAAGGGGGTTGTTAGCCGCACTGGGAATGTGGACCGAACCCGTCGTGTGAGGTCTCTCCGTTGAGTGCTACTTGGAGCAGGAAGACGCTTGGGTGCCGGGGGGGCTCTGGCCGTAAATCCCTTGCCTTCCAGGCCCTGCACAAGATGCCAGCGTGACTTGGGATTAGATCTCGAGGCCCGCATACTAGTCTACGGGTGGAATATTGGATTAGTAATCCCTGTGGATTGTTGGATAGCCTTCAGATGAGCCTTCGGGCGGATTATGGATTGCCTTTGAGCGGATTATGGATTAGCCTGCGGGTTGGACTTTTTGAATGTATTTCAAAGATAAATAAGATAACCTGTTGAAAAGAAACTTGTTTGAGATTGTTTTTCTATGTCAAGTGCCAAGATTACATGAAGGAACCAGTGTCTAACTGGCTAATTAAGGAATATGCTTGATGCATGTCCAATAAAATGTGGTAGGTAATTAGACAACTAAAGAAATCTTGAGAAAAGTGCAGTGGATGTGGCCATGGGTCCGTCCTACAGATGGGTGGTCCCAGTTGGCCGGAAACTTTTCTCAATGAAAATGGACGGAAATGAGATCTTCTCAAAGGAGATGAACAGCAAGGGCGGTGACCTAGAGTTTAAGCTACTAGAATTCCGATTTATGTTGTTTTAGGGGAATGAAATGGGACTATGCCTTATGGGCAGGGAGGTCGAGCCTTGCATCCCTCTTGTTTCCCATTCTCCTTGAACCAAGTGCAACATGAATCCGCCTCGTCCCTGGCGTTTCTGCGTAAAGTAGTTTGCTTGGGGTTCGACGCTAGTTACCGTTTAGGAAAGTGACCATTAGGGGAAACCCTGATTCAAGTCGGTCCTAAGTGGGAACGACCGGAATACTTCCGCTACGTGGCAGACGCAGGAAGTCCTAGATCATAAACCCTGTAACATTCCATGGGAGTGCCAGGCGGAGCTTTCTAGACTCTTTTTCCGATGGACTGCTAAGACGTGTCTTGAAAGGGAATAGGAGGACACGTTACAGTTGGTATCAGAGCAAACCAATGAAGGATCTGTCTTTATAAGAAAGCTTAATAAGAAGAAGTAAAGCAAATGTTGCTGTTAAGAACATTTCCTTACTTTCGATGTTGTCTTGTAGAATTTTAAAGCATTGAATAGATTCTTAGTGTTCCAAGTCATGTTTATGATTGCGATGCATGCCTCAAATTATCAAGGAAGGATCGATATGATAAACATCCTAGACCATATTTATAATCCATCGCCTTTGCACGTGGAATGGAGATGGACGGGTGACTCAGGAATCTACTACATAGCTGCCCACCGGTTTGCATATCTTTGAACCAACCTAAAGAGAATCAAGTGGTTGGAGGACCTGAAGGTCGTGAAGTTGTTCATTTTTGTTGAGGCTCACGTAAACACAACTTTACATGTCGAAGGTCGGAGGGTCGAGATGAACGCATATGTATACGAGGAAGTGACCCGCATAATCCCTGCCGACAGGATCAAGGTGTTGGGACGCTACGAGAGGAATGGGTACCAAAGGAAAGGATACCCTAATCTTCCGATGACTTTATATCCATTCCTGAAGATTCATGACCTAAATCCATACTATTATCCAGTTCCCGTAGCTAAATGTAACACAATATTATTCTCCCCGAATTGATGTACCATATTGCTCTACCATCCCAAGAAATATTGTACTCCGAAAGGGCTATGCCCATATGAATGAAATAAGACTTCTTTTTATCAATGATTGTCTTGTCTATGAGTATTGATAAAAAGTTAAGTGGCTACCTTTCTTGGCTGAAAGCTGAATTGGATATGAAATATAATCATAACAATTAGGAAGTTGTTAACATTAAGAATCCTCTATCCAGGCACAACCCCAGGTAAAGATTTCCAGTCCGTCCCCTACATCAAGTATGGCTGTGATTCAGGAGAAGAAGTTTCTTCTCAAGCAGATCAAGCCACTAGAATTTGACAGGAAAGGAAGGACTGCCCAAGTTGATGCTGAGATTTGGATAGAGTCCATGGAAGATTACTTTGAAGCAGCCAGTACTGCACCCGCCAACCAAGCAATGCTTGCCAAGCTGAAGCTCACCGGCGAAGCCAGGCTTTGGTGGAAGCAATGGTGCAGAGATCAAGGGATCTCGAAAGGATCTGTTACTTGGAAAAAGTCGAAAAAAGCTATGCGAGGAAGATACTTACCACCTGCGTATCACACATAGAAAATGAATGAGTTCTATGAGCTAAAAGAGCTAGGTCTGACTCTTGATGCATATTACTCAAAGTTTGTCTCTCTTCTGAAGTATGCGCCACAAATGGATATGACACAACAAGTGTCGAAATTTTGTGCCGGTTTAAACCCATTGGTGAATACCCACCTCGAATCTATGCACCCAACAGATCTACAGAACGCACTCATTCAAGCTACGCCCATAGTTCAAGAGGTGCAAGCTAGGCCAAGAAGTAACAAGACTTGGTCTTATAATGATCAAAACAAAGAAGCATATAGGTCCCAAGTGAAGAGAGTTCAAGGTCAAAACTGGGGACAAAGAAAGAAAGCAATAACCAATAATGTCAATAACTTTATCCCTACCCAAGGTAATGGCTGCAATCTCCGTTGTTCCACTGCAATGAGTCTGGTAATTTCAAAAGGCAATGTCCCAAACTTGGCAGAGGACAACATCAAGGACCTTTCCAAGGAACCGCCCGTGGCCAAGGAGCCACCACCCAAGGCAGAGGAAGAACTACCTGTGTTGCCAACAGGGAATTGTGTGAAGAAGAAGACCTGACCATGGAAGCAGAGTTTGAGAGGGTAACAGTCCATGCCACCCTTCACAAGAAAGGCCTGAATCGCTAGTTTTTGGTGATTCAGACACCATCGGACTATCAAGGTAAAGGTTTCAAAACCTTGATTGATTGTGGGAGTACACATTCCTTTATCTCACCAGCTTGTGCAAGAAGATTAGAAATAGCCACAGTAGAAGCACCTACCTTGCTTGTGGAATTAGCAAATGGTCGTGAGGTCACTTGTACCAGGCAAACTGCTAAGGTGGAATTCTTTCTGGGAGAAAAGTCAACTTCGGTAAGATTCAGGGTCATGAACCTAGGTATCCATGAGTGTTTGCTCGGAATGGATTGGCTTAAACCTAATGACATCCACATTCATTGTGGAAAGGGCCAAGTTTCCTTTCGAAACTCTGAAGCGGAATTGGTCACAACTCAAGGAGAGGCTGGAAAGCCGAAGATTCAATTGGCCAAAGCATCTCGAATTGTAAAGGGATTTAGAAAGGGACTACCCGTCTACTTGATTAAGCTTAATAAGCTAGATCAGAAGCAGGAGTCTAGTGAAGGACCTTCATGGCTAAAGGAGTACGTGGACGTATTTCCTAAGGAGCTCACAGAACTTCCGCCTCAAAGGTAAGTGGATCATGAGATCAAGCTAGTGCCAAGAGCTGCGCCAATTGCAAAGAGGCCTTATAGAATATCCATCCCAGAAGCAATTGAGTTGAAGGAGCAACTCAAGCAACTGTTAAATCAGGGCTACATCTATCCTAGTAGTTCACCATGGGAGCTCCACTGATGTTCTAGAAGAAGAAAGATGGAACACTTCGACTGTGTATTGATTACAGAGGGTTGAATACAAGTACCCTATTCCTAGAATAGATGAACTTCTTGACCGTCTTCAAGGTGCGAAGATCTTCTCCAAGATTGATCTTAGGTCTGGATACTATCAGATAAAGATCAAGGAAGAAGATATTCCAAAGATGGCATTCAACACAAGATATGGACACTTTGAGTTCCTAGTCATGTCATTCGGGCTGATGAATACACTTGCCACCTTCAACAAGTAGAATATCTTTAGGCCATATCTTGATGACTTCGTACTCGTCTTCTTTGACAATACCCTAGTCTACTCCAAACAGAAAGAAGATGATGAACCCCAACTTTGCATTGTCCTTGAGACAATGAGGGCACACAAGCTTTATGCCAAGATGAAGAAGTGTGCATTCTTCAAACATCAGATTGAATATCTGGGATTCATCGTATCTACCGAAGGAATCTCAATGGATCCGGCCAAAGTCAAAAATGTTCTAGAATGGACAATACAAACAACTATCAAAGAAATACGTAGTTTTCTTGGATTGACAGGATGGTATAGGTTCTTTATCAAAGACTATGCTTTGATTGCATCACCTCTAACAGATTTACTGAAGAAGCAAATGTCCAGCCAAACAATCTAGCTTTGATAGATTAAAGCAAAGTTTGGTATCAACACCTATCGTGAAACTTTTGGACCTCAGTAAGGAGTTCGAAGTAGTAACTGATGCTAGCACACTTGCCTTAGGATGTGTGCTTATGCAAGAAGGTCATCCTGTAGCATACTCTTCAAGGAAACTGAAGAGCCATGAGAAGAATTATGCTACCCATGACCTAGAGCTGTTAGCTGTCATCCATGCTCTCAAGCTTTGGAGACATTACCTGCTAGTAACAAGTTTACCCTAGTGACAAATCATAAAAGTCTCAAGTGGATCTTTACCCAGAATGAGCTCAACATGAGGCAACGTCGGTGGATTGAAGTGCTGGAGGAGTATGCTTTTGAAATCAAATACCGACTTGGAAAGGAGAATGTAGTTGCCGATGCACTTAGTCGCAAGGCATCCCTTAATTCTTTAATCTTGCAAAATCCATCAATAGCTAGATCTCTAGCCACAAAGGTCTCCATGCCAAATAATCCAATACTTGAGCTAGCCAGAGAGAAAGCATGCCATGATCCAACCTATCAAAAGATGCTAAGGGAGATCCCTATCAAGGATCAGGACCAAAAGCTACATGCTAAGTATCATGAATTCTCTATCAGTAGTGGACTTGTCTACTATAGAACGAGATTATGTATACCGGCAAGCCAATCGCTCAAGCAGAAGATACTTTGGGAAGCTCATGATTCCCCTTTCTCAGGACATCCTGGCTATGCCAAGACCCTCAATGTAGTCGGGAAGAGCTACTATTGGTAGAGCCTTAAAGGTAACATTCTCAAATATGTCACTGAGTGTTTGTCTTGTCAACATATTAAGGCCGAACATGTCAAAATGCCAGGAAAGTTACAACCACTTGACATTCCCCAAATGAAATGGGAATTCATCAGTATGGATTTTGTTGTTGGACTACCTCAAGTTCAGGGAGGATACAACTCCATCATGGTCGTGGTGGTCGTGGTGGATATGCTCAGTAAGGTTGCACACCTTATTCCTGTTAACACAAACTATAAAGCCTTAGACATTGCAAGGTTGTTCATCAAGGAGATATTCAAGCTACATGGGTTGCCTAGAAGAATCATTAGTGATCGTGATTCTCTCTTCACATCACACTTCTGGAGAGCTATCTTTGAAGCCATTGGGACTCAACTCTCTTTTAGTACAGCCTACCATCCCCAAACCAATGGTCAAACGGAGCGAGTCAACCAAGTCATCGAGGATATGCTAAGGGCACACTACGGTCGTGAACCAAAAAGGTGGATTCAATATTTGCCTTTGCTCGAGTTTTCCTACAATTCTTCTTATCAACAAAGTATTCAGATGACCCCTTTTTCAAGCATTGTATGGGCACAACTATCAAAGTCCTTTAAACTTCTCAGATCCAACCTTGAGGGTTGAAGCATCAAGGCAAATGTTGGAAGAGATGGATGACCAAATGAAGTCAATAAGACACGACATCCAAGCCGCCAAGGATAGACAGAAGGCATACGCAGATTTGAAATGTCAAGATAGAACCTTCGAGGAAGGAGACAGGGTCTTCATTCGTGTACACCCAAAGAAGAGTTCCCTATCCTTAGGAGATTGCAAGAAGCTAAGTCCAAGTTATTGTGGATCATACAAGATTCTCAAGTAACTAGGACCCAACGCTTATAGACTACAACTCCTGGAGAACCTAAAGGTTCATAATGTATTCCATATCAGCCTACTCAAGAAGTATGTACCTAACCCTAGCCATGTACTTGATGACCAACAAGTTGTAATGCCTAGCCAAGGTGTCCTTGAGCTATGGCCTGATAGGATCTTAGATGTTAGGGAGAGACAATTGAGATCGAGAACCTTGAGAGAATGCCTCATCCAGTGGAAAGATTATCCTGAGGAGGATGTCACTTGGATGGATGAAAGCACTCTCAACCAAAAATACCCCCAGTTCTTCTCAAGATGAGGACATCTCGATTCCTCCAAGGGGGGGAGAATGTAATATTCCCGCTCGAAATATTACCGAACTTGACTCCCCGCACGCCGTGTAAACCCAGTGCAAGGTTATCTTCCGCATTGTAAGTGTCGAAAGTTTAATCCGTAACCCACACGCGTGAAAATGGGACCTCCGCATTGGCAAATCGAGCCCGGGGGTTCAAATCCGCATAACCGCGAGGAAACACCCTCTTGGGAGGGGGCTTAGTGAATAATGTTCAATTTAATGCTTTTTTTTTTGCTTATTTTCCCCCCCAGCTGATGCGTGGCTGGAGGGAAGGGGATGGGCTAGGTGGGAGATGTGGGCTACATGGGGGGGGCGGGGGAAGCCATGCCTTGCCCACGTGGGGGAGCTTCTCTCCCCACCCCTTGGGCTATTAAAAAAACCCCCTTAGCCTTGGGGAGGGGGGGGGGAGGCTCCATAGGCTACCGTGGAAGGAGGGAGTCGTTGTGCTGAGGGAGAGGAGAAAGAGATTGGAGGCCGCCATCGCCATCCCACTCTAGCGGGTTGCCGCGCCGTCGAGAGGAGGAGGGCGCTACTGCTGCCATTATCCCGCCGCCACCGGGCTGAAGCCGCCATCACCTGTCATCATATTCTCCCCCCCCTCAATCATATCTTTTGACCCACGTGCTTCCTAGAGAAGCAGAAGCTTCCTAAAGCTTCTAAAAAACAAGGTGTAAGGCCTTGTGCACACGGGTTCTACCCCTGTGTTAAAAAAACCTTCTCTTAATGCCCAATTCCCATAAGCTTTTTTGAAGAGCTCCATTCCCACAAGTTCTTGTAAAGCCCCAATCCCATAAGTTTGTTTTCCCACAAGGCCTCCCATAAGCCCAAGTCTCACAAGCCCCGGCCTTTTAAAGATCCGAAGTTCCGTGAAGGTATCCCCTGCATACGAGGGACAAGGGCAAGATCTTGAGGCTACTTACCAAGGCTGAGGAGATTCACCAATCATGTAAGGGTAAAGGCAACCCAGAAGTCCGTAATCACACCTAAGATGGCCCCTAAGAAGTCGAAATGCGCGCATGCAGGAGGTTCTTCTCCTAACATTCACGTGGACATCTCCCCGAGCCCACAAGTCCAAGTTTTTTTCAAGTTTATTCTCACATAAAGAAATGATTTAGGCACGCTTAATTTCATAAGGAAGAATGCATTTTTTGCGCTTATCGTTAATCCATGTGGCAGCCATAAATGTACACTTGATAAATTATCTCTTTAAACGTTAGACAAGGTTGGTGCATGTCATGAAATCGGAACGTTGCATTTTTAGAGTTGTTCGTCTTAGGAGATTAGCTGCATGTTGCTAATTTTGGTGCATTTTGTAAGTAATGAGTCTAAACGCCTATTACTTAGGGGAAAGGATTGAAATTTTAAGTGCATTAGCCGTGAAGGAAAGGAGTATCTTGCATTTAGTCAATAATTCCCTTCATTATGATTCACACGAGCAAATTGTCAACTTCCATTTCATGGTATGAAAATGAACTCCAGACTTGTAAGTTGCATGGGAAAAGGATGCTTGGAAATGGATTAAATCAATACTAGCCTTGTGTCACATGAACTTCATTTTTGAGGTTGTTGTATCTAGGGGTTTCATGTGGCATATTCGCAAACTTCATTTTGTCAAGTTGCATTTGTAAAAGGTTGCATGGTTTATTAAAGCGTAAAATTCTAAAAGCTTAGAAAAAGAGTTGTAGGCACGATTCTTGAATGTAAGTCCTAGTAGGTTCAATGAAAGCTATTCTGTAAATTATCATGCATAGAGATTTTTAAGAAGAAAGGTTAGGGTTATTATGAAGTTAGTGGTACGAAGAAGCAATTAATCATGTATTTATGTGTATTATGATATGTCGCATCTAGTTTCTCCTTTAGATCAAGTTAACATCTCTAGGAATGGTTCGTCCTTGTCGCAAGACAAGAAGATCAAATTATCTAAATCACCTAACCCATAAGGGATTTGTATAGGCATGATACGATAAATACCCCAGGGGCTAGCTAGGGTTTAGCTCGTTAAGGATTTGGCCTAGTTTCGTACTTGTTGCCAAGTCGAGACCCTCATACCCAAAGGTCCAACCCACATTCACAGAATGTAGGGTCAAGAGGACACTCATGCAAGTAACGATCTAGGGTTTCTATCGTAAGGATCATTTGTTCAAATGTTGAAACTCAGATTGAGTTGGAATCCCTAGGACCGAATGTTGTCGACCTAGTGCAATTAGGATTGGAGTGGATAAGAAGACACCCTAAACCCTGCTTCTTGTCTAATCATAATTCCTTGACCAGAAAACACCGTTCAATGGGTGAAATGATCCCTTGGAATAGATGCGACACTTGTGCAACAAATTGCAACGTCGCATGGTCTTATGGTTTGATTAGAAGAGAGTTTTGCCATTCCTTGGAATGAGGTTGGCAGGTTCTGGTGCTAGTTTAATGTGCAAGAGGATGAGTAGTCATCCTGTTACCTCACCTTTCTTAGGAAAAGTTGCCAAGTTAAGGAGAGTTAGGTATTTTCTTAGAAGCAAAGGATCAATCAAATTGAAGCGACATGGTTGCGAGGAGCTACTGTTAGTTTATGAAATCTAATGTATTGGTTAAGCTGGATTAACATGGTATGGCCTAACCCAAGGAGAAAAGCGTGAATAAACAAACCCTTGGGGGATCTCGCCAAGTCGCAATTGATCTCAGATCGAATGCTGGATGCATTCAGAGTGAAGGATTTACTCCTTAGTAGTTGGCCAGATAAACGACCACTAGAATTGATTGTGCTTGTAACAGTTTAGGAGCACTATTTGCATTGTTTGCTCAAGAAACTAAAGGATGGAAATATATTTAATGCTTCAAGTTGAAGGCCTGAAGGGAGAGGCAGCTTCAATTACCCCCAACTGTCTGTCTGGCCCTAACCAAGGGGGTTGTTAGCCGCGCTGGGAATGTGGACCGAACTCGTCGCATGAGGTCTCTTCATTGAGCGCTACTTGGAGCAGAAGGACGCTTGGGTGCTAGGGGGAGTTCTGGCCGTAAATCTCTCACCTTCGAGGCTAGGTATAAGAGGCCAACGTGACTCAGGATTGGATCTTGAGGCCCGCCTACTAGTCTACGGGCAGAATCTTGGATTAGTAATCCCTGTGGATTGCTGGATAGCCTTCGGGCAGATTATGGATTGCTTTCGAGCGGATTATGGATTACCCTGTGGGCTGGACTTTGTGAATGTATTCCAAAGATAAATAAGATAACCTGTTGAAAAGAAACTTGTTTGAGATTATTTTTCTATGTCAAGTGCTAAGATTATGTGAAGGAACGAGTATCTAACTGGCTAATTAAGGAAGTTGCTTGATGCATGGCCAACTAAATGTGGTAGGTAATTAGACAACTAAAGCAACCTTGAGGAAAGTGCGGTGGATGTGGCCATGGGTCCGTCCTACAGATAGATGGTCCTGGTTGGTCGGAAACTTTTCTCAATTGAAATGGACGGCAAGGAGATATTCTTAAAGAAAATGAACAGCAAGGGCATGTTGGAAACTGCGAGGAAGATGAGAGATGAAAGGAAGAGAGGAGAGAAGAGAGAAGAGAGATATGAGGCACTAGAAGTGGAACCCTAGAAGTGTGTCAACTGAGCATACATGATATGAATATATAGAGGGAACCTAGACCTGGGGCGCTATATATAGACTGACTATATATAGCTAACACGCCCGGTCAAGTGAAGGTCCCTTACTATGGATGAAAAAACCCTTGGGGGCCCAAGGGAAAAACCCAGAGCTCTATATAGGCCTACCGTTATATTAATATTCAAAATATAAAATTACAAAATTGAACTTACAAGAGCCTATTCATAGGCATCAAAGGAGCTACATCACTTGTGAATTACAACATTCAATAGAGAAGGAGCTACATCACTCCTGAATTACAACAGCCTATTTAGAGGCATCAAAAGAGCTTTATCACTCCTAAATATATAACATGTAAAATACACTGCAAAAGATAAAATCTCCAAGAAATTCCTTCAACTCAACTTGGGATGTAAGTAGTATATCTGTCACATCAAAACTTAAAGAAAAACGTTACAGTGACATTAGAACAACACAAGGTCTATAGAGACGGTTCGCGACGCCGCTTTATAGACAACATAACACATGTGGGGCCCCATGAGCAAAATATAAATAAAACAATTTGTCATCAACTAGAATATAGATGCTCATCAGCTGGAAAGAATATAAACGAAATAATGTGTCATCAGCTGGAATTTAGACGCTCATTAGGAAAGAATATAAACGAAATAATTTGTCATCAGCTGGAATATAGACCCTGATCAGCTGGAAAGAATATAAACGAAACAATGTAGCATCAGCTAGAATATAGACGGTCATCAATGGAATAACGAACGAGGACGATCATCATGAAGCATGGCAATATCACGGAATGAAGCATCAATGGAATAACGAACGAGGGCAAGCATCATGAAGCATTGCAATACCAACATACCAAAGCATTGAATGAAATAGTAATTGAATAACATTGATTAAAAGAAAAATATAAATTATAAGCTATGAAACTTACGAAACAATGACATGACAAAGAATCCATAACATAAGACATGACATGGCTATTGTTGGTTAAAGCTTTTGAGAATAAATTTTCATTGTATCCACTTTGGATAAATCTTTTGAGAATAAATTCGCATTGTATCCAGGAATAGCGTGCATGCTTTTCCATGAAGTGCTAATTAGAGAGGAAAGACTCGTGTTGTCTCCACCTCAAGTTTCTCCAGCACCCTCTCTATATCTCTCTCTCTCTCTCTCTCTCTCTCACACACACACACATAATGCTCTTCAATATGTTCCTATCTCCTCCTCCTCCTCCCTTATCAGGCCTGCCATTCCCCTCCCCTCTAGCATGGAGCATGCCGTGCCTGTCGGCCGCCTGGCCGAGCCCCTCCCGTGTGCACAGAGGCTCAACTGTAGTCCAGGCCCTGCTTCAACGACCTCGACGATTGCATCAAGCGTGCCACAAGCGGCACAAAATACACCCCCATGAATCCTATCATGTACATCAAGCTTATTGCCGTGAATAGCACATCCAGCTTTAATACCGACACCCCCATCAGTGCTGCTATTGCGCAACACAGCCATACCGCGTTCACCGGCTGCTTGCTCCCGCTGCGCAACCTCCTCCACATCTTCGCATATGGGACCCCTCCATCGAGCGCAAATGCGTACATCTATCAGACATTGAATCATGAGGTGCAAAAAGAACATTATGAAGCTTACAATGCGTGCTGCACTGGTCGTTGCTGTGAGGCCATCAAAGAAAAATGAGCCCCAAATAATCACATGCATGAAGACTACTGCAAATACACCATAATGTCGTCCACAAAAATCGTCAAATAAAATTTGGGCTGGTACAAATTTTCTAGCAGTTTCATTAGTTGGATCAAATAAGTACTCTGGATCCTCAGCTTGAAAACAATTACCATGATCAGAAGTGGCACGACCCATCAATGAAATTGACAAAATGTCATGAAACAAAGGTCTGCTAATGAGCAAATAAATAAAACAATAAAGAAAACTTATCTTTGTGATGTTGTAGAACCTCGCTCTGATACCATGTTGGAAACTGCGAGGAAGACGAGAGACGAAAGGAAGAGAGGAGAGAAGAGAGATATGAGACACCAGAAGTGGAACGCCAGAAATATGTCAACTCAGCACACATGATAGGAATATATAGAGGGGACCTGGACCTGGGGTTCTATATATAGAAAGACTATATATAGCTAACAGGGCACTGACCTAGAGTTTAGGTTACTAGAATCCCGATTTATGCTGTTTTAGGGGAATGGAATGGGACTATGCCTTATGGGCAGGGAGATTGAGCCTTGCATCCCTCTCGTTTCCCATTCTCCTTGAACGAAGTGCAGCATGAATCCCCTTCGTCCCTAGTGTTTATGCGTAAAGTAGTTCGCTTGGGGTTTGACGCTAGCTACCGTTTAGGAAAGTGACCATTAGAGGAAACCCTAATTCAGATCGGCCCTAAGTGGGAACGGCCGGAATACTTCCGTTACGTGGCAGACGCGGGAAGTCCTAGATCGCAAACCCCATAACATTCCATGGGAGTGCCAGGCGGAGCTTTCTAGACTCTCTTTTCGATGGACTGCTACGACGTGTCCTAAAAGGGAACAGGAGGACACGTTACAGTCATCCAATTGGAAGTAACTACAATGTCATCAACTCTTTTCTTCTTTTTCTCAACAACAATATCAATATTCTACACTTTAGCCAAGTATACATATGCTCTAAAGGAATGAATTATAGCATCCTAGTATTTTCTACTTTGTATGTTTTGCCCAGCACATGATGCTAAAATCCAAAGCTCGTGACCATACATCAAATTTTGAAATAGCAACAAGCTCGTCTAGGAATTTCTCTATCTATAAGGCAAAAAGTAGATGCATGAATTGCTAAAACTATATTCTCGACAGCCAAATCTTCCAAGAATTTCTACATATCTCCCTTTCTAAAATTCAAGGTAAGAGGCATACCCATTTCTCATGCGTGAATTTTACTATTCTCGTAATAAATTATCTTATGATCCAAAAGCTTCGCTATATGACTCAAAGTCTCACCGCTCATGCCACAAAGCTATTGCACCATATAAAACATCTCACAAAGCCCTCCCTAGGTTCCTTAGAACCTATTAAATGACCAAAATTTTCAAGCTCTATATAGTAAGATACAAGTCACACAAAAATTTTATTATCTCCTCAATAACTTCGTCTTTAGATGAAGCATTAGGAAGCCCAAACAACATGTGCCTAAAAACAAACTCTATCTTGGGAACAAGTTCAACCCTAATGCATTATTAGTTCCTAAAGGACTAGCAACAATACAAGGTGTAATCAATAATTCATTCCTTTTTTGCTACAACATGACTAGTCATAATGTGATAAAAATCAAAACAATTTTTGATAGAGAAATAGAAGTAAAAAGAGAGAGAGAAATTTGTATTATAGTTTGAAGGAAATAAAGGAGTAAAAATTTGCATAATCACAACTTGCACTCCGATGCAGAGCTCGAACCTCCTGCCCATCCTGGAGTTGATTTCATATACATGAAAAGAATCACAATCTCACTCTCAATCTAACTCTCGCTCACGATATCAATCACAATCACATTCAATGTCTCAATCTCAAATTTTGGAAGAAGATGACAAAGATGGTTGTTTATTCAGCTTTCTGTGAAAGCTGCTTCACCCATCTAGAATAGGATTTTCTAGAAACGATGCATTTTTCAAGAAAATTTTCTACCAGACTTGATGTGATCCTTCCAAAGCTTGACTTGCATGCAAACCTTCCAAAAATAGAAAAAATGCACAAATAGCATGACATTTTTTTTAAAAAAGCATAAAATTTTATTTTTTTATTTTTCAAAATAGTGAAGTATTGGATCGAGCCTATGAGACAATCAAATATTCTCCTCGATCTCCTCTTCAAACTTTATGAGCTAAACTTTGATAAAATTCTACTCCATTTGATCACAAATCAACTTCTAAAACAGGTCTTATGTCTAAAAGTTAGAAACGTTTTGATTTAAAAAAAATTCCATCACCAAAAAGTATCAAAATACTTAGAATAACCTAAAAATCATTTTTAACACTATTTATATACATGTTAGAAAAAATTTCAATATTGTAACGTGTCCACTAGAATTATCCAGGACACGTCTTAGCAGTCCGTCGGAAAGGATGTCTAGAAAGCTCCGCCCGGCATTCCCATGGAATGTTACGGGACTTGCGATCTAGATCTTCCTGTGTTTGCCATGTAGCGGAAGTATCCTGGCCGTTCCCACTTAGGATGGACCTGAATTAGGGTTTTCCTAATTTGGTCATTAGCTAACAGCAACTAGCGTCAGACCCGAGCGAACTACTTTACGCAGAAACGCCAGGTCCGAAGTAGATTCACGCTGCACTTGGTTCAAGGAGAATGGGAAACGAGAGGGATGCAAGGCTCAACCTCTCTGCCATAAGGCATAGTCCCATTCCGTTCCCCTAAAACAGCGTAAAATAGGGTAAGACGTAAATTTAGGTCATCGCTCTCATTATTCGTTTTGATGATAATGATCATCCCACTGTTCTTCGAGATTTTTGAGAAAAGTTCCCGGCTAACCGAGACCACCCAACCGTAAGATGGACCCGTGGTCCATCCTCCACACTTTCCTCGGTTTTTTTAGTTATATAATTACCTAACACATTAATTTGACATATAACAATCAGCTTCTTTAATTAATCTTGTTAAGCACTGGTTCCTTCACGTAATCTTATCACGTAACATAGAAAAACAATATCAAACAAATTCTTTATTATCATTTCATCATTTTATCTTTGAAATACAAGGAGTTCCGCCCGTAGGCTTGTCCATAATCCGCCTGAAGGCTATCCAGTAATCCGCCAGGAATCACTACTCCAAGCTTCTGCCCGTAGACTAGTATGCAGGCCTCGAGATCCAATCCCGAGTCACGTTAGCCTCTTGTGCAGGACGCGGAAGGCGAGGGATTTACGGCCAGAGCCCCCCCTGGCACCCAAGCATCCTCCTACTCCAAGTAGAGCTCAACGGAAAGACCTCTCACGGCGGGTTCGGTCCACGTTCCCGACACGGTCAACAACCCCCTTCATTAGGGTTAGGCAGGCAGTCGGGGGTAACTGAAGCTACTACTCCCTTTAGGCTTTCAACCTGAAGCATTAGATATCATTTCATCCTTTAGTTCTTTGAGCAAACAATGCAAACAGTGCTTTCTAAACTGTTACAAGCACAATCAATTCCAGTGGCCGTTTATTTGGCCAACTGTTAAGGAGTGAATCCTTCTCTCCGAATGCATCCAGCATTCGATCTGCGATCAATTGCGACTTGGCAAGATCCCCAAGGTTTTGTTTGTTCACCCTTTTGTCCTTGGGTTAGGGCCATACCCTATTAACCCAACTTAACCAATACCTTAGGTTTTTTTAACAGTAAATCCTGGTGACATGTCACTTCAATTTATTGATTGATCATTTTCTTCTAAGCAAATACCTAATTTCCCTTTACTTGGCAATTTTTCCCCAAGAAAGGTGATGTAACAGGATGACTACTCATCTTCTTGCAAGTTAAACTTGCGCAAGAACTTACCAACCTCATTCCAAGAAATGCCAAAACTCTCTTGTGAACAAACCACAAGTCTATGCGACGTTGCAACTTATTGCACAAGTGTCGCATCTATTCCATGGGATCATTTCATCCATTGAACGGCGTTTTCTGGTCACAGAATTATCTCCAGACGAGAAGCAGGGTTTAGGGTGTTTTCTTACCCAACCCATTCCTAATTACATTAGGCCGACAACGTTCAGTCCTAGGGTAGAACTCGTTCAAAGGGTAGAACCCTTTCATATGACAAATGTGCAACATGCACTCCTTTCCTGACTACAATGTAGTGAAATTCATGCCAAAAAACTAGAGTTGACCTATTCCAATTTACAATCACATGCCACACGCAAATTCCTAGAATCATTTCCGCGCTCTTCTATTTCCTACGGGATTAAGGACTTTCCCTAATCAAATCATTCAATGAATAATTGTCTAAAAGTGCGACGTGCAATTAATCTTTCCATGCCTAGTCAAAGGTGCACTTTAATAATCTCAACCTTATAATGATAGGCAATAGGTGTTCTAGGCCGTCATTTTGACATGCACGACAAGGCAACATACTATTAAGGACGTTAAATGGATAGAAAATTTCTTTATACGACTAAATTTCATGTCATGAACTAATTCTAATCATTGTTCGAATAGTCGATTTATTTTCAGTTGCATTTAACTTGACTAGGTGATTTTAAGCATGCATAGCTGCTTCCTAATCCATGAAGTTATCGTGATTAATGCAATGTTTTTGCGTGGAATCAAATTTAGTAAAAACCTGGACTTGTGGGCTTGGGGAGATATCCACGTGAATATTAGGAGAAGAATCTCTCGCAGGTGCACCTTGTGACTTTTTAGGGCCCATCGTAGGCATAATTACGGACTTCCGATTTGCCTTTATCCTTACCCGATCGATGAATTTACTTGCCTTGGTACGCAGCCTCAAGATCTTGCTCTTTTCTCCCTGGTACGTAGGAGATCCCTTTCGAAGTGTGGATCCTTGAGAATACCGGCTTGCGGAATTTGGCCTTATGGAAGGCCTTGCAGTGCTGTAGCTTGGTTTGTGGAAATGGGGCTCCTACAAAGTTCTTGGAAATGGGGATTTTATGAATGGAGTTTCAACAATTGAGGCCTTATGAGGATGTTCGCGGAAAGGGCTCTTGCGAATGGGCCTTGCAAGAATGGAGGCTTTAGAGTTCTTCTTCTCCTTCCCTAAAATCCTAGGACCCGCCTTGTTGGTGATTGGTGGAAAGGGCCTTTATAGGCTTCCTCTCTTCCTCTTCAAAATCCCGGCCTAGGGATGATTGGTGGGAAGGGGCTTTGTAGCCTCCTCTTCTTCAAAGTCTCGGGATGGACTTATTGGGTGATTGGTGGGAAGGGGGACTTAGGGAAGCCCCCTTAGAAGCTTCCTAAAGAAGCTTCTATGAAGCTTCTACTACGACTAGAGGACCATGTGGATGAGAGGGGGTAATAATTATGATGAAAAAAAAGAAATGATGGGAGGATTGTCGGCGTTGTAGGCGGTAGCCTTTGGCTTCACGGCGGCGATGACTCGCAGTGTCCTCCAGTCTTGCAGCACGACTGCACACCATTGACGTCAAGTCCTCCTCCTCTATGGCGACGACAACATTCAGGGTCTCACATAGCCTCCCTCTCCTCTCTCATGACTATTCTCCTGCAGCCTTACGTAGCCCTCTCTTCTCTATGATGGCAGTTCGGTGGCTCAGGCGCAGTCCTCCCTTCAAGCCTCAATGGAGCGCTCTCCCATCCCTCTTCGTCCTCCTCAGTTTAAATAGGGGAGGGGAGGGAGATGCTTCCCCTCCAACGTGTCGCGAGGCGTGGCCACAACACCCTGCGAGCTCCCACCGAGGAGCTTTCACATAGTTTCTATTCCTCCCCCTCCAGCATGACTGTCAGCTCTAGGGGGGGGGAAATAAGGAAAAAAGTTTGCATTTATCATCAAGAATTTTTTTTTAAAAATGCCTTAACATTATCCCCCTTTCCTATAAGGGGTAGTTCACACGAGAAAGGAGGTTTAGAACTTTACATTCTCTCCCCCTTAGAGGAATCGAGATGTCCTCATCTCGAGATAAACTGGGGATATTGATGGTTGAGAGTGCCTTCATCTACCTAAGTGGCATCCTCCTCGAGATAATCTTTCCACTAGACGAGGCATTCTCTCAAGGTTCTGGATCTCAGTTGCCTCTCCCTAACATCTAAGATCCTATCAGGCCGGTAGCTCAAGGACTCCTTGGCTAGGCATTACAATTTGTTGGTCATCAAGTACATGGTTTAGGATTTGGTGCATACTTCTTCAATAGGCTGATATGGAATACATTATGAACCTTTAGGTTCTCAGGGAGTTGCAGTCTATAAGCATTAGGTCCTAGGCACTCGAGGATCTTGTATGGTTCACAATACCTTGGACTTAGCTTCTTGCAATCTTCTAAGGATAGGGAACTCTTCTTTGGGCGTACGCGAAGGAAGACCATGTCTCCTTTCTCGAAGATTCTATCTTGAAGCTTCAAATCTACGTATGCCTTTTGTCTATCCTTGGCGGCTTGGATGTCCTATCTTATTGACTTTACTTGGTCATCCATCTCTTCCAACATCTGCCTTGAAGCTTAAACCCTCAAGGTTGGATCTGAGAAGTTTAGGGGACTTCAACAGTCATGACCATACAATGCTTGAAAAAGGGTCATTTGAATGCTTTGTTGATAAAAAGCATTGTAGGCAAATTCAACTAAAGGCAAGTACTGAATCCACCTTTTTGGCTCACGATAGCAGTGTGCCCTTAGCATGTCTTCAATGACTTGATTGAATTGCTCTGTTTGGCCATTAATTTGGGGATAGTAAACTGTGCTAAAACTGAGTTGAGTCCCAATGGCTTCGAAGATAGCTTTCCAGAAGTGTGATGTGAAGAGAGAGTCACGACCACTAATGATTCTTCTGGGTAGCCCATGTAACTTGAATATCTCCTTGATAAACAACCTTGCAATGTCTGAGGCTTTATAGTTTGTCTTTACCAGAATAAGGTATGCAACCTTAGTCAGCATGTCAACCACAACCATGATGGAATGGTATCCTTCCTGAACTTGGGGTAGGCCAATAACAAAGTCCATACTGATGAATTTCCATTTCACTTGGGGAATGTCGAGTGGTTGCAACTTCCTTGGCATCTTGACATGTTCGATTTTAATACGTTGACAAGACAAACACTCAGTGACATATTTGAAAATTCCACCTTTAAGACTCTCCCAATAGTAGCTCTTCCTAACTGCATTGAGAGTCTTGGCATAGCCAGGATGTCCTGAGAAAGGGAAATCATGAGCTTCGCACAATATCTTCTGCTTAAGTGACTGGCTAGCCGGTATACATGCTCTCATTCTATAGTAGGCAAGTCTACTATTGACAGAGAATTCATGATACTTGGCCTGTAGCTTTTGTTCCTGGTCCTTGATAGAGATTTTCCTTAGCATCTTTTGATAGGCTGGATTATGGCATGCGTCTTCTCTCGCTAGCTCAAGTATTGGGTTGTTTGGCATGGATACTTTTGTAGCTAGAGATCTAGCTGTTGATGGATTTTGCAAGATTAGAGAATTAAGGAATACCTTGCAACTGTGTGCATTGGCAACTACATTCTCCTTTTCCGGTCAGTATTTGATTTCAAAATCATACTCCTCCAACACTTCAATCCACCGACATTGCCTCATGTTGAGCTCGTTCTGGGTAAAGATCCACTTGAGACTTTTATGATCAGTCACTAGAGTAAACTTGTTACCCAACAAGTAGTGTCTTCAAAGCAGCTAATAGTTCTAGATTATGGGTAGCATAAATCTTCTCATGGCTTTTCAATTTCCTTGAAGAGTATGCTAGTGGATGACCTTCTTGCATGAGCACATATCCTAAGGCAAGAGTGCTGGCATTGGTTACTACCTCGAACTTCTTACTGAGGTCTGGAAGTTTTAGAATAGGTGCTGAGACCAAACTTTGCTTTAATCTATAAAAGCTAGATTGTTTAGCAGCTAACCATGCAATGGATGTTTGCTTCTTTAGTAAGTCCGTCAGAGGTGCTGCAATCAAAGCATAGTTTTTTATGAAGACCCTATACCATCCTGTCAATCCAAGAAAACTGTCTTTTTTTGACAGTTGTTGGTATTGGCCATTCTATAACATTTCTAACTTTGGTCATATCCACTGAGATTCCTTCCTCTGATACGATGAGTCCCAGATATTCAATCTAACGCTTGAAGAATGGACACTTCTTCATCTTAGCATAGAGCTTGTGTACCCTCATTGTCTCAAGGACAATGCGAAGTTGGGGTTCATGATCTTCTTCTTGTTTGGAATAGACTAAGGTGTCGTGGAAGAAGACGAGTACGAATTCATCAAGATATGGCCTAAAGATATCATGCATTAACCTGTTGAAGGTGGCAGGCGCATTCGTGAGCTCGAATGACATAACTAGGAACTCAAAGTGTCCATATCTTGTGTTGAAGGCCGTCTTTGGGATATCTTCTTCCTTGATCCTTATCTGATAGTAACTAGACCTAAGATAATATTGGAGAAGATCTTGGCACCCTGAAGACTATCAAGAAGCTCATCTATTTTAGGAATATGATATTTATTCTTGACTGTTGATTGATTCAACCCACTGTAATCAATACATAGTCGAAGTGTTCCATCTTTCTTTTTCTGGAACAGTACTGGTGCTTCCCATGGTGAACTGCTAGGATGGATGTAGCCCTGATCTAGTAGTTGCTTGAGTTGTTCCTTCAGCTCAATTGCTTCCGGTATAGACATTCTATAGGGTCTCTTTGCAATTGGCGTAGCTCCTATTACTAGCTTGATCTCATGATCTACTTCTCTTTGAAGTGGGAGTTCTGTTAACTCTTCAAGAACTACGTCCGCATATTCCTTTAGCCAAGTAACCAAATCACTTTACTTCTTAATCAATATTCACAGTCAAGACAATCGTTGATTTTTAACAAAAAAATTATTCCATTCATATCAGCATAGCCCTTACAATTATTTCTTGGGGCAATGGAACAAGTTAATACATTAATTCGAGGAGAATAAGATGTTGTTGCGTTCAGCTATAGGAACTGAGTAGTAGTACGGATTGGGGTCATCGATTTTCAGGAATCTATAGTTCATTGGAAGATTAGGGTATCTTTTCCTTTGATATCCATTCTTCTCATGACGTCCCAAAACCTTGATTCGGTCAGCAGGGATTCTTTGAATCACTTCCCCGTACACATACTTATTCTGGTTAACCCTTCGACCCCCGACCTGTAGGGTTGCATTCGCATGAGCCTCAACAAAGATGAACAGCTTCACGATCTTCAAATCCTCCATCCACTTGATTCTCTTCAAGTTAATTTGAAGGTACGTAGGTCGATAGGCAGTTATGTAATAGATCCCTGAAACACCCATCCATCTCTGTTCCATGTACACAGGCGATGGATTGTAAATGCAGTCTAGGATGTTCATCATCTCAACCCTTTGTCGATAATTTGTGGAATGCATCGCGGTCATAAACATGACTCAGAACACTAAGAATCTGTTCCATGCTTCATAATTCTGCAAGACAGCATTGAAAGTAAGGAAATGTTTGGGACAATAACATTTGTTTTACTTCTTCTTATTAAAATTTCCTAAAAACAAGTCATTTGTTGGTTGTCTCTGATACCAACTGTAACGTGTCCACTAGAATCATCCAGGACACATCTTAGCAGTCCGTCGGAAAGGATGTCTAGAAAGCTCCGCCCGGCATTCCCATGGAATGTCACGGGACTTGTGATCTAGGTCTTCCCGCGTCTGCCACGTAGCGGAAGTATCCTGGCCGTTCCCACTTAGGATCGACCTGAATTAGGGTTTTCCTGATTTGGTCATTAGCTAACAGCAACTAGCGTTAGACCCGAGCGAACTACTTTACGCAGAAACGCCAGGTCCGAAGCAGATTCACGCTGCACTTAGTTCAAGGAGAATGGGAAATGAGAGGGATGCAAGGCTCAACCTCTCTGCCATAAGGCATAGTCCCATTCCGTTCCCCTAAAACAGCGTAAAATAGGGTAAGACGTAAATCTAGGTCATCGCTCTCGTTATTCGTTTTGATAATAATGATCATCCCGCTGTTCTTCGAGATTTTTGAGAAAAGTTCCCGGCTAACCGAGACCACCCAATCGTAGGACGGACCCATGGTCCATCCTCCGCAATTTTCTCGGTTTGTTTTAGTTATGTAATTATCTAACACATTAATTTTACATATAACAATCAGCTTCTTTAATTAATCTTGTTAAGCACTGGTTCCTTCACGTAATCTTATCACGTGACATAGAAAAACAATATCAAACAAATTCTTTATTATCATTTCACCATTTTATCTTTGAAATACAAGGAGTTCCGCTCGTAGGCTTGTCCATAATCCGCCCGAAGGCTATCCACTTATCCGCCAGGGATCACTATTCGAAGCTTCTGCCCGTAGACTAGTATACGAGCCTCGAGATCCAATCCCGAGTCACGTTACCCTCTTGTGCAGGACCCAGAAGGCGAGGGATTTACGGCCAGAGCCCCCCCTGACATCCAAGTGTCCTCCTGCTCAAAGTAGAGCTCAACGGAAAGACCTCTCGCGGCGGGTTCGGTCCACGTTTCCGGCGTGGTCAACAACCCCCTTGGTTAGGGTTAGGCAAGCAGTCAAGGGTAACTGAAGCTGCCACTCCCTTCAGGCTTTCAACTTGAAGCATTAGATATCATTTCATCCTTTAGTTCTTTGAGCAAACAATGCAAACAGTGCTTTCTAAACTGTTACAAGCACAATCAATTCCAGTGGTCGTTTATTTGGCCTACTGTTAAGGAGTGAATCCTTCTCTCCGAATGCATCCAGCATTCGATCCAAGATCAATTGCGACTTGGCAAGATTCCCAAGGTTTTGTTTGTTCACCCTTTTGTCCTTGGGTTAGGGCCATACCCTATTAACCCAACTTAACCAATACCTTAGGTTTTATTAACAGTAAATCCTGGCGACCATGTCGCTTCAATTTATTGATTGATCATTTTCTTCTAAGCAAATACCTAATTTCCCTTTACTTGGCAATTTTCCCCCAAGAAAGGTGATGTAACAGGATGACTACTCATCCTCTTGCAAGTTAAACTTGCGCAAAAACTTGCCAACCTCATTCCAAGAAATGGCAAAACTCTCTTGTGAACAAACCACAAGTCTATGCGACGTTGCAACTTATTGCACAAGTGTTGCATCTATTCCATGGGATCATTTCATCCATTGAACGGCGTTTTCTGGTCACAGAATTATCTCTAGACGAGAAGCAGGGTTTAGGGTGTCTTCTTACCCAACCCATTCCTAATTACATTAGGCCGACAACGCTCGGTCCTAGGGATTCCAACTCAATCCAAGTTTCATAATTTGAACGAGTGATCCTTAGGGTAGAACCCTTAGATCATTTTATGCATGAGGATCCAATTCTCCCTACATTCTGTGAATGTGGGTAGGACCTTTGGTTCAAGGGTTCGTCTTGGTAACAAGTGCGTGAAACTAGGTCAAGTCCTTAACGTGCTAAACCCTAGTTAGCACTTGAGTTATTTATCGTATCGGTTGTGCCATCCTATGCAAATCCCTTACGGGTTAGGCGATTTGGATAATTCGATCTACTTGTCTTGCGACAAGGACGAACCATCCCTAGAGATGTTAACTTGATCTTAAAGGAGAAAGCTAGTTGTAACATCTCACAATTCACCTAAACGCGAGATTCATTACTTCTACGTACCCCTAAATTCACAATAACCCTCACTTTTCTTGTTAAGATCAAAACGCATGTTAAATTGCGGCATAACTTCCATTGATCCTACTAGGACTTGCATTCAAGAATCATGCCCACAATTCTTTTTCTAAGCTTTTAAGATTTCATGCTTCAATTAAACCATGCAGCCTTTCCCTAAATACAACTCTTGATGAATGAAATTTTTCATATGACAAATGTGCAACATGCACTCCTTTCCTGACTACAATGTAGTGAAATTCATGCCAAAAAACTAGAGTTGACCTATTCCAATTTACAATCACATGCCACACGCAAATTCCTAGAATCATTTCGGCGCTCTTCTATTTCCTACGGGGTTAAGGACTTTCCCTAATGAAATCATTCAATGAAGAATTGTCTAAAAGTGTGACGTGCAATTAATCTTTCCATGCCTAGTCAAAGGTGCACTTTAATAATCTCAACCTTATAATGATAGGCAATAGGTGTTCTAGGCCGTCACTTTGACATGCACGACAAGGCAACATACTATTAAGGACGTTAAATGGATAGAAAATTTCTTTACACGACTCAATTTCATGTCATGAACTAATTCTAATCATTGTTCGAATAGTCGATTTATTTCTAGTTGCATTTAACTTGACTAGGTGATTTTAAGCATGCATAGCTGCTTCCTAATCCATGAAGTTATCGTGATTAATGCAATGCTTTTGTGTGGAATCAAAATTAGTAAAAACCTGGACTTGTGGGCTTGGGGAGATATCCACGTGAATATTAGGAGAAGAACCTCCCGTAGGCGCACCTTGTGACTTTTTAGGGCCCATCGTAGGCGTAATTACGGACTTCCGATTTGCCTTTATCCTTACCCGATCGTTGAATTTACTTGCCTTGGTACACAGCCTCAAGATCTTGCCCTTTTCTCCCTGGTACGTAGGAGATCCCTTTCGAAGTGTGGATCCTTGAGAATACTGGCTTGCGGAATTTGGCCTTATGGAAGGCCTTGCGGGGTTGGAGCTTGGTTTGTGGAAATGGGGCTCCTACAAAGTTCTTGGAAATGGGGATTTTATGAATGGAGTTTCAACAATTGAGGCCTTATGAGGATGTTCGCGGAAAGGGCTCTTGCGAATGGGCCTTGCAAGAATGGAGGCTTTAGAGTTCTTCTTCTCCTTCCCTAAAATCCTAGGACTGGCCTTGTGGATGATTGGTGGGAAGGGCCTTTATAGGCTTCCTCTCTTCCTCTTCAAAATCCCGGCCTAGTGATGATTGGTGGGAAGGGGCTTTGTAGCCTCCTCTTCTTCAAAGTCTCGTGATGGACTTATTGGGTGATTGGTGGGAAGGGGGACTTAGGGAAGTCCCCCTTAGAAGCTTCCATGAAGCTTCTACTACGACCAGAGGACCACGTGGATGAGAGGGGGTAATAATTATGATGAAAAAAAAGAAATGATGGGACGACTGTCGGCATTGTAGGCGGCAGCCTTTGGCTTCACGGCAGCGATGACTCGCAGTGTCCTCCAGTCTTGTAGCACGACTGCACACCATTGACGTCAAGTCCTCCTCCTCTATGGCGACGACAACATTCAGGGTCTCAGGTAGCCTCCCTCTCCTCTCTCATGACTATTGTCTCACGTAGCCTCCCTCTCCTCTCTCATGACTATTCTCCTGCAGCCTTACGTAGCCCTCTCTCCTCTATGATGGAAGTTCGGTGGCTCAGGCGCAGTCCTCCCTTCAAGCCTCAATGGAGCACTCTCCCGTCCCTCTTCGTCCTCCTCAGTTTAAATAGGGGAGGGGAGGGAGATGCTTCCCCTCCAACGTGTTACGAGGCGTGGCCACAACACCCTGCGAGCTCCCACCAAGGAACTTTCGCATAGTTTCTATTCCTCCCCCTCCAGCACGACTGTCAGCTAGGGGGGGGAAACAAGGAAAAAAATTTGCATTTATCGTCAAGAATTTTTTTAAAAAAATGCCTGAACATTATCCCCCTTTCCTATAAGGGGTAGTTCACACGAGGAAAGAGATTTAGAACTTTACAAATATGCCTTTATTAGGACATCATATTTTTCCCTTGTCCAAAAAACTCTATCTTCAGAGTAGAAAAGATAGATATTCTTGTTCCAAACTATTTAGAAGAACCCAAGTTGCATCCCCTATAATACAATACTTGTCCTTACTTCACTTTCAATGGCATTAAATGTGGCTTTCCAAAAGTTAGATGTAAATTTTGAAGTACAATACTTTTAGGTATATTATGTAGACAAAAGGTTTCTTTCACAAATAATTTAGCTACATTTAAAGTAGTATTAGTCGTTCTCATGGGAATAAATTTTCCATTTTGTGAATCTATCCACTACCACACAAAGAGTTTGTCATATCCTCCCCTAGCAACATGTAGCCTAGTGATGAGACCCATAGATATAGATTTTTACCTTTGGTTAGGTATATCCAATGTTTGCATTTTATCAAGCATGTGTTTCTGTTCAATTTTCACTTATTGGTACTCCAAATATTACTTTACATATGTTCTAATGTCCTTCATCTCTAGCCAAGAAAATAAGTTCTTGAATTTGTTGTAAGTGTTTGAAAATTCAAGGTGAGCAAAGAAATGCAAATTATGACATTCCCTAAAAATTCCTTTCTTGAAGTTTGAAGTAGTAGAAATACACAAACAATTCAAATAATAAAGATTTTTCTCTAGCATATTATACTTTCCATCATACATTTCTCCTTTATTTTTATTTAAGAATAATAACATTTCAAAATACATGAAATAATCCTGCACTTCAAGTCACACATCATCAATCAAGTCATTTTGTATAATAGATAAAGTATTACACATAGATCTATCACCTAAAGCATCAGCAACTTTATCTTCCTTTTTAGATACATGTTTGATATCAAAGTAATATTCACATAGAAATTGCAACCATGTCCTTTATCGGTTATTTAATAAAGGCGAAGTAAAAAAATATTTTAAACTTTGATGATCAATTGTTAACTCAAATTTCACACCAAGTAACAAATGTCTCCAATGTTTTGGAGCATGAACTACAACAACAAGTTCTAAGTCATATACATAACAGTTTATCTCACATATCCTTAATTTGTGAGATTCATAAGCTACTACTCTACCCTGTTGTATCAAAACACATCCTAATTGTTCTTCACCAAAATCATAAGATAATATAAAAGACTTTTTCATCTCATGAAATTTTAATGTCTAAATTTCAGCCACTTTCTATTTCAATGTTTCAAAGGCTTCTTGACATGCATGTGACCAAACAAAGGTTTAATTTTTCTAGTCAATTTAGTTATCTTAGAAAAATCTTGAATATGAGTTATTTCATATTGAGCTAATCCTAAGAAGCTTCTCACATCTTTCACACATTTTGACACATGTCAATCAACAATAGTCTTTATCTTCTCTATATTTATTTGAGTTTCTAATCAACAAATGTTGTTTATTCAGCATAAAAATATGATTGGTACATTATTAATCTAAAAGGGAGAAATCTGAATTTGAAATGACCATACCTAGTCTGAAAAGCAGTCGTTGGGACCTGCTCAGACCTTATAGGGATTTATGGTAACATGAACATAAGTTTATTTTTGAAAACACATTTGCACCATCAATTGGCTTAATAAATCATCAATGTATGGAACTGTATATTTTTCCTTTATGGTTTTCTTATTAAGATCTCTATAATCAATATAAAGTCTATATGTCCTATCCTTCTTCTTTTGGAACAATACATGAGTGCCCCAACAAGATACACTAGGTCTAATAAATCTTTTTTTCAAGAGATCATCAAGTTGCAGTTTAAGCTCCTTCAACTCTTCTATATTGAATCGATAAGGTGCTCTAGAGTAGGATTTTGTTCTTGGATACAACCCTATAATATGGCCAATTGATCTAGGATACAGTGCTGTAGAGTAGGATTTTGTTCTTGGATTCAACTCTATAATAAGCAAACCATAAGTCAACAATGATATTTCAGGATTGTGGTATCTTTTGTTCTTGACATTGGCTCTTGACTTTTTGATCTTTGTTGGCTTCATGTGTCCTTTGGCTCCTCCTATCTCTAGTCTTTCTTTGCTTGGCTTTGTGTGGTTCTACTTTATGTTTAGTATCAATGCCTCAATGTTTACTACACAATGAGGTTCACAAGTGCATGGACGCAACGCAATTTTGTAGACGCGCAAATAGACGCGTTAATAAACGCGTCCGACATTTTTTTTCACAATTCAAATATTGTGTCTACAAGTGCGTCTATGAACCCTTTTTGTTGTAGTGAAAAGAGAAGGCTATTGAAATACCTTCTCCTCTCCCTTTTATAGTAGCTGCATCATCCTTTGTGCCAACAGCTTTGAGATCTTGTTGTATAAAGGCCTCCATTTGGTGCATAGATCGGTCGCTGTATGCACGCGTAGTGAGCGTCAAAGGTCCCCAAGAACAAAAGAACTCTACTTTTTGCACACAAATCATTGAAGAAAGCTTGCACGACATGAACAAGAGACCAATTGGGTTCAATCTCCCCCCATGCCTTGTGTGAGCGCTCCACAAAGCATGTATTTCATATATTATTCATCTTCAAGCTCAAATAATAGCCCAAATTACAAAATAGCACACTTTAGCTTTTGAGTTTGCTTTTGTGCCAATAAAGAATTAAAGCTAATGGGCGCCCAAGAAGTCAGGTGATATCCAAATACAATGTCCAATACAAATATTTAAATCGTATGCCCATGCGTATACAATAATAAATAAATATCAAGCGCTTTGATAAATAAGCGCAATAAAATATAGGTGCCATGCCTAAGATATGCACCCATCAAAAATATGGATGATAACTTGAATATATGCTATCCTCCAATGCTTCCCAATGCCACCGCTGCTCGCTCTACACATCAACTGAAGCATTCACAATTGTTAGAAAAATAATACAATTAAACCGATGAAAGTGAATACTTAACAGTCTTCAGCTACATAAATAAATTGGTTAGAAATCAATCCTAACCTTAATTTATTACGAGTGCGCACTCTAAACTCATAAACGTTTATTAATTTAAATATGTATTTTACGGAATCACCTGCTATGGAATCACCCATGTATACATAAAATTAACAAAACGCCCGAAAAGGATAGGCATTCCCATCGACTTGTCGCACAAAGAATCCACCGCAAAACCTCATAGAATCCACCGTGGAATATGCCTCCTGGCATCACCATTGCATGCATATCAATTTTAGCATTTTTCTTAACAATGCCACATTTGCCAGCAGGCAACTCATCTTTAGGGGGGAATACTTCTCCACCATATGTCATTAGGTGCATGCAAAGGAGGGGTAGCAGTTATGAGCCACACTATTCTATTAGTAGTCCAATAAAGGGAACAACCTACTACATTGCAGTTTCCTAGCTCCTAAGTACTCATTGCTCAACTATCTTGATAGAGATATGTAGGACTCCTAAGTAAAATCATGGTTTTGATGCCCAAAGTGTTTTCAAATGACTCTTTCTAGTTTGGGAGTTTGATCTCCAACTTGTTTGTACCAATTCCAACTTGCCAAAGAATCCCAAGCCTATATAGCTTATTAGCATCAATTTTCATGTGCAAAAATCAATAAAATTAAAGCTTGGGGAAGTTACTATATGTATATCCTCTACATCACTCTACATCACGTGTGTTGTCGGAGTATTTGGGGTCCAAATTCTACTGCAATGGTAAGAGACAGCATGGTGAAGGGAGATTCAAGGAGAGAAAAAGATGGAAGAGAAAGGGTTCGAAGAAATAGGAGACTTAGAAGAATACTGACATAAAAAAATAGGAGATGTAGAAGAATACTGACAGAAAGAAATAGAAGATGTAGAAGAATATGCATAGAGTTGAAGCCTGTCAGTTTATTTATGCAATATGAGAAGAAAAATCTCTTGTAGACAAAAATATACATGAAACAATATCTTCCTATATGCTACTCAAATCACCAATCTGATGCTTCCATTGGCTTTGAAAGGGGTTTGAAATAGGAGGACGCCTTATCAGAATTCCGCCAGATCGCTCCTTCATCTCTCACTTTGAAGTGCTATTCAGTGCCTGAAAACAACAATCGTGCGTTGTGTGATTTTGCCAATCTCTCTTTTTACATAAAATCCTCTCGAAAAAGGCTAAAAGCTATCTACTTTCTTTTACATGTCATCCTAGTCTAGAATTTGTCTATAGTTCTTGGATTTTTTACAAGAGATAATATCTAAATGATCAAAAATTGACTAAACCTGTCCAAAAATCTAGTATTTTGGACCATGGTCACTAAGAGTAATATCTTAAATGGCATTGACTCTCTAGACCAATAAGAAAACCATACTTTAGAGTTTTTCACATGGTTTTCACGTAGCACCACAACAACGTTCAAGGTCTCTTTATTGAAATGTTTATTTGTGAAATTCTCTTGAATAAAATATAATCCTTTTCTATTTAATTAATAAATAACTCCTTTATATTACACCTTTCTATATAACACATATATTCATGAGTAAGTTGCCCGAGAATTAAGGACACCAAAACTTGGAGCTACTAACGTTCCTAACCTATCAATACAAATGATTTATTCCTATAAAAAGAAAGAAAAAAAGAGCATTTTCCTATTTTCATCAAAAGAATTTCTCCATGAGCTGATGAGTCCTTACTCTATCCAATCCCAACTATATCCATATTTTGATCTCACTACATGTTTGTCCGCTCTTAAGGTTTATCATAGGCTGGAGAAGCATAGAGTTGATGCGACAATCCCTGGTGCTTTTGGAAACAGCCCATGGATGTCAAATCTTGATCGACGTTAGAACTTAGACGAGCGAGTCTACACTAGAAATAGAATCTTCCTCCCGGCCTATTGTTGCCAACTTGCAAACCCATGAGCAATAGTTGTGTTGCTTGTGGAGCACCTTTTATCTTTCTCGTCTAGATTGTACACAACAATAGTCGGATACGCGCCGTAGACTAATAGCCCTTTATCGGCTTTTAAATGGAAGGAAATTTCTTCAATGTCCGATTAGGGCTTCTCGTCAGTTTGGCCCACTTGTTTATAACAACGTGCTTTCATGCTTTGCCCTTCTTCCACTCGAATCGTTTGCTCCAGCAAGTAGTTTCTCTCCATCTCTCAGCTGCCACACTACCTCTCCATCGCTCCTTCTCCCTCTCTAGCCGTGACATTTACCTCATCTTCCTCCATAGCTTTCAAACGCTGCCTTCCTCTACATCTTCATCTCCCCGTATTCCTTCTCCTCGCCTTAGAGCTATTCGATCTCCGACCAGCCACACAGGTAATTGCTTCCCGCCGGTGTAGTAAGATGTCCGCGTTCTGCAAGTCCACGCCTGCCATTCCTGATCATCAGCCTTTGATCGAGCCCGAACAGCTGCTGTTCTCTCGTTTTCGTGAAAGCCACCATCACTACGAAGAGGAGCTGTAGAAGGTTCAAGTCCTACGACCACAGCCATTGAAGGATCGTCATAAGGAGGAAGCTGCAGACAACAAAGGGGCAGAACCTCAGCTATTTCCAGCAAACGACAAGGGACCGGTTTCACCTGTGAGCACGCCCTGCGGCAAGACAAGCGCAGGCCTGGCAGGTCTCCCGCCATTGGATTCTTCGCCTGTGTTGTTAGAGTGCGTCTGCCCTAACTGCAACAAGGAGTTCCCCTCACAACCCGCTCTCAGAGGCCATATGCGAGTTCATGGAGCATCGTACGCCGAGGCTGCAGCGAAGAGGGAGCTAAAGAGGCAGCAACACCTGGAGCTGCGCGTCGCCTCCAAGCGGCAGTTAGCTGCTGGGGAGATGAAGCTTACTGTTGAGAAGAGATACGATATTCAGGAAGCTGACATTCAGAGCTTGGAGATGGATATCGCCAAGGACGAGACGTTGCGTCATCCAGCCTTCTTTGGAAGATCCAAGCGACCAGACAATATGACTATGCCGCAAACAAGCTCGATAGCTCGTCATCATGACGAGAGGACTAAGATGCTGTGCGAGATCCGGAACCCTAAAAGCTTACCCACCACAGCTGGTGCAGACCTCAAACGCAGAAATGAAACAGAACTTATGCAGAGAGCTGCTGCTAATCAAGAAAAAAAACACATCCAGAATTCCTGCACCAGGCACCCCACGCACAAGCCCTCTGAGAGGAACTGGATAATAAGGCGAAGCACCATGACACCATCAGGTAGTCATCATGAGTCGCCCAACCAGATATCACCCCCCTGGATAGAAAATTTACCAACAAGACCCAATCTTATTGTGTATGGTTTTCAATTAGCTTGCGAGTACAATGCATGATTAATATTAACTTCAAATTACTGTTTGCTGAAAATCCGCAATCACCTGATCAATGATCTCAGATTGAAACTCACCAAATCGTCGTATGTGTTCTATAGACAATCGACGTTTTCGTCTAATTGCCAACTTGCATTGAGAGCAAGGACATGGGACACGCTGATTAAGATACGTCTCATGATCTTGAACAATAAGATCTTCTTCGTTTTCCATCTTATCTACATTACAACAAACGAGGCTTAAATGGATAGCTTTATGGAGATGTACGTCAAGTTGCAAGTTGACCATAAATCTTGCATTGTACATATTAGTTGAGAGATTTTTTGTCGTTATATCTCGGCCTTGTATCATGCTCAAGGATTTGTTTGTCCCGGTAGATAATTATTCGTTATTGTAAAAAATTGCACTAGAGGGCTTTGAGTATAAGTAATCCATTTATGAGGATCATTGAGGATCTCTTAGTCTAATAATAAATCAGTCTCAACAAAAAGCATCTTAGAAATGTGGTTTTTTGTCCTAGGATCGCGTATTAAAATTAATGCCATCTATGAAATTTATCAACTATAGTAATAAAATTTATTTCAATCAATTCTACTCATAGTCATAAGACCTGAGAGAAAATATCCTATACTCAATTTAAGTGATTCTTCTTCTATAACAATACTTTTGGGTTTATTTTGATAAAGTACCATAATGACCATTAGCTAGGGTATCATTTTCTTTTAGTCCTTCCGTTGATTAGTTGGCATGATTTCTAATTTGTTATGCCTATAAAGTTAATACAAAAACAATGAATTATGCATATCACAATTAGATCCCCTACTTGGACATTATGAAGGACATGACCAATTTTAAGCCATCTTAAAGAGTCACCAATGTATGTGGCCCATGGCAAAGCACATTGCACACCATTATCGATAAGTCTATTATCGTGCATCTTAAATCTCCTAATTAGACTTTATAAACGGTATGACTAATTTTTAGCCCCCTTAAGGAGTCGATGTAATGGTACCCATAAAAAAAGTAAAGTGGATACCATTACCATAATCATGGATATGCTATCATTCCAATATATGTTATCTTTCTCTTTCTCTCCCTCTCTCTCCCTCTCTTTCTCTTTCTCTCATATTTCCTCTCCCTCTCACAATATATCTTAACACTCTCCAAAAGCAAAAGGGAGAGGGAGAGAGAGAATGCACTCTCCCTCCCTCTCCCTCTCCCTCACCCTCACCCTCTCTTTCTCTTTCTCTCCCTCTCTCATGTCTTTCCCCTCCCTCTCCCTCTCTTTCTCTCCCTCTCTCTCCCTCTCTCTCTCGTTCTCTCTTTCTCTCTCATTTCCTCTCCTAAACAAGCAAAAAAGAAAGTGATTCAAACATTAAACAAGCAAGAGGGAGAGTGAGAGAGAGAATGCACTCTCCCTCCCTCTCCCTCTCCCTCTCTTTCTCTTTCTCTCCCTCTCTCATTTCCTTCCCCTCCCTCTCCCTCTCCCTCTCTTTCTCTCTTTCTCTCTCATTTCCTAAACAAGCAAAAAATAAAGTGATTTAAACATTAAACAAGTAAAAGGGAGAGGGAGAGGGACAAATGCACTCTCCCTCTCTTTCTCTTTCTCTCCCTCTCTCATTTTCTTCCCCTCCCTCTCCCTCTCCCTCTCCCTCTCTTTCTCTCCCTCTCTTTCTCTCTTACTCTCTCGTTTCCTCTCTTTCTCTTTCTCTCCCTCTCTTTCTCTCTTACTCTCTCGTTTCCTCTCCTAAACAAGCAAAAAATAAAGTGATTTAAACATTAAACAAGCAAAAGGGAGAGGGAGAGAGAGAATGCACTCTCCTTCCCTCTCCCTCTCTTTCTCTTTCTCTCCCTCTCTCATTTCCTCCCCGTCCCTCTCCCTCTCCCTCTCTTTCGCTTTCTCTTTCTCTTTCTCTTTCTCTCCCTCTCCCTCTCTCTCCCTCTCTCTCTCCCTCTCCCTCTCTTTCTTTCTTACTCTCTCGTTTCCTCTCCTAAACAAGCAAAATAGAAAGTGATTTAAACATTAAACAAGCAAAAAGGAGAGGGAGAGAGAGAATGCACTCTCCCTCTCCCTCCCTCTCCCTCTCTTTCTCTTTCTCTCCCTCTCTCATTTCCTCGCCCTCCCTCTCCCTCTCCTTCTCTTTCTCTCCCTCTCCCTCTCTTTCTCTCTCATTTCCTCTCCTAAACAAGCAAAAGAGAGTGATTTAAACCTTAAACAAGCAAAAGAAAGAGAGAGGGAGACTCACCGATGAGATATGGCGAGCGTGGGGCGGCTCCTCTTTGCAATGAGGGCTCCTCCTCTCCTTCGCAAACAACAGCGACGGCAGCGGCAAGTCTTCTTCCTCTCCTTCTCTCACGATGGTCACTCTCTCGCTCTCAAAACTCACAAGCCGCAAATGCGAAATAAAAACTGCGCTCGGTTTCGGCCGCTTTTTTTCCCTGTGGAGGGTCGCTATTAGCGATGCCAATAGCGACGCCGCTATCCGCCATCGCTAATCGGCGTCGCTACTAGCTCAAATCCTTGTAGTGTCACAAATAATTTAGCTACATTTAAAGTAGTATTAGTCTTTTTCATGGGAATAAATTTTCCATTTTGTGAATCTATCCACTACCACACAAAGAGTCTATCATATCCTCCCCTGGCAACATGTAGCTTAGTGATGAAACCCATAGATATAGATTTTTACTTTTGGTTAGGTATATCCAATGATTGCATTTTATCAAGCATGTGTTTCTGTTCAATTTTTACGTATTGGTACTCCAAATATTACTTTACATATGTTCTAATATCCTTCATCTCTAGCCAAGAAAATAAGTTCTTGAATTTGTTGTAAGTGTTTGGAAATTCAAGGTGAGCAAAGAAATGCAAATTATGACATCCCTAAGAATTCCTTTCTTGAAGTTTGAAGTAGTAGAAATACACAAACAATTCAAATAATAAAGATTTTTCTCTAGCATATTATACTTTCCATCATACATTTCTCCTTTATTTTTATTTAAGAATAATCAAATTTTAGAATACATGGAATCATCCTGCACTTCAAGTCACACATCATCAATCAAGTCATTTTGTATAATAGATAAAAAATTACATATAGATCTATGACCTAAAGCATCAACAACTTTATCTTACTTTTTAGATATCATATTCACATGGAAATTGCAACCATGTCCTTTGTCGATTATTTAATAAAGGCTAAGTAAAAATATATTTTAAACTTTGATGATCAATTGTTAACTCAAATTTCACACCAAGTAACAAATGTCTCCAATGTTTTGGAGCATGAACTACAACAACAAGTTCTAAGTCATATACATAATAGTTTATCTCACATATCCTTAATTTGCGAGATTCATAAGCTACTACTCTACCCTCTTGTGTCAAAACACATCGTAATTGTTCTCCACCAAAATCATAAGATAATATAAAATAATTTTTCATCTCATGAATTTTTAATGTCTAATTTTCAGCCACTTTCTATTTCAATGTTTCAAAGGCTTCTTGATATGCATGTGACCAAACAAAGGTTTAATTTTTTTAGTCAATTTAGTTATCTTAGAAAAATCTTGAATATAAGTTATTTCATACTGAGCTAATCTTAAGAAGCTTCTCATATCTTTCACACATTTTGGCACAGGCCAATCAACAATAGTCTTTATCTCCTCTATATTTATTTGAGTTTCCAATCAACAAATGTTGTTTATTCAGCATAAAAATATGATTGGTACATTATTAATCTAAAAGGGAGAACTCTGAATTTGAAATGACCATACCTAGTCTGAAAAGCAGTCTTTGGGACCTGCTCAGACCTTATAGGGATTGATAGTAACATAAACATAAGTTTATTTTTGAAAACACATTTGCACCATCAATTGGCTCAATAAATCATCAATGTATGGAACTGTGTATTGTTCCTTTATTGTTTGCTTATTAAGATCTCTACAATAAATATAAAGTCTATATGTCCTATCCTTCTTCTTTTGGAACAATAAAAGAGTGTCCCAACGAGATACACTAGGTCTAATAAATCTTTTTTTCAAGAGATCATCAAGTTGCAGTTTAAGCTCCTTCAACTCTTCTATATTGAATCGATACAACTCTATAGTAGGATTTTGTTCTTGGATACAACTCTATAATATGGCCAATTTATCTAGGATATAGTGCTTTAGAGTAGGATTTTGTTCTTGGATTCAACTCTATAATAAGCAAACCATAAGTCAACAATGATATTTCAGGATTGTGGTACCTTTTGTTCTTGACATTGTAAAATATTGCACGGCGCAGCGAACGGAATCTGAGAAAGAGATAAAGAGTACACAACAGATAAGAGGAGAATCAGTAAATTCTTTAAATCCAACCAACTGATACAAAGATGGCTCTGTCCACCCGTGGGCTTCCACTGTGTGAAGCTTAGATGGCGATCTAGACAGAAGATAGGTGAAGAGCTTAAGGCTAGCTGGAACAACAACTCTGACTGGGTGAAAGATGAGTGAAAGATGGCTGCGAAGGGGTTTAGCTTTTATAGCCCGCGAAGGTCATTAGGTCGGCCTGTTGACCGACCTACCATATGAGCCTCCACTAGTCAGCTAGGGAATATTCCAAGGAATATTCCTTTTACCATCAGGCCCCCTTGGGACCCCCCAGCTTGGGGCCGCTTCCGCGGTCCCTGAACCCCACAATAGGGGCCCCTTTTAACTCCCTTACACTGCAACTCGATGCAATGCACCTCGAGTTGCTACCAGCTTAACCACTCCGTCTAACCCAAATATTAGACCCACAATAGTCACCTTTTTGCCATCCGGTCACATAGACTTCATCTGATATACAAGTCAGGACTCAACCAATGTCTGGGCTCACATTTGGCTTCTCCTCATAATGGGGGCCTTTCAACTTTGAGCACCATGGATCATTGGTAGCACCTAATGAGGGTGGGGCATTGATCATATCTAACACCCTCCTCAATGTCCACCCATAGGTGAACTATCTCCTCGGCCCAATGCCGAGTCTCTGAAGATGAACTTGAAGCAGTTCCTTCGTAAGTGCTTTGGTGAAGATATCTACTCCATTCTCCTCTGTTGGACAGTAGACCAGTTCCACTATCCCATCCTCCATCAAATCATGCACATAGTGATACTGGATCTCTATATGTTTGGTGCATGCATGAAACACTGGATTTTTGGCAATGACGATGCAACTCTGATTGTCACATCTCAGCACAGTTGGTTCTTCGTCCTGCACTCCCATATGCCATAGAATCCTTCTCAACCATATGGCTTCACATACAGCAAAACAAGCTGTCTTATACTCTACTTCGGTACAAGACAATGCCACTGTTGGTTGCTTCTTACTAATCCAAGAGAAAATTCTTGAACCCAAAGAGAAATAATAACCAGAAATTGACTTCCTGGAATCAATGTCTCATGCCCAATCTGAGTCACAGTTCCCCACAAGAGAAGTTCCGAAACTGTATGTGATACCATAGTCAAGAATTTCCTTCAAGTATCTAAGCACCCGCATCCCAGCCTTCCAATGACTCTCATGAGGTTTGTTTGAGAACCTGCTCAAGACACCAACAGCAAAACTGATATCTGGTCTGGTATTACACAAGTAGATCAGAGTGCCGACCAACCTCCTATACCTCCCAATGTCTGCTAGTGCTGATGTATCCTCGACGGATAACTTTGCATTCACCTCCATAGGTGTAGCTATCTCCTTGTACTCGGTCATGCCAAATGCCTTCAAGATCTCCCATGCATACTTCTTCTGAGAGATGAAGATCTTTCCTGGCTCTTGCCAGACTTCAATCCCCAAACAATATTGCAGCAATCCTAAGTCTGTCATTTCAAACTCAGAACTCAAAGCCTTTCGAGTTTGGTTTATCATATCTTCATAGTCACCTGTAATAAGAAGGTCATCCACATATAGGACAATCACTACAGACTTTTTAACATCCCTGTAAACATACAAGTTAGCATCTGAGGCACATCTTTTGAAGTTTAGGTTTAAAAAGAACCTATCTATCTACTGGTACCATGCTCTAGGGGCTTGTTTCAGCCCATATAATGCCTTCTTCAGCTTACACACTTTGTTCTCAGAATGGGGGGCCTCAAACCCTGGTGGCTGAGCCACATACACCTCCTAACACCATATTGGGGAATATGGGAATTTCCCATAAGTTTGGAACACGTGGTCAAATCTTTGGATTTGTCATAACTTGAACAATATAACTCCTAATTGAGCACTCTATAGCTCAATAGATTCCATTTTTCAAGTGATTTCCAATGATAGCTACATCATATGGTTTTGAGAAACTTATGGGCATGTTATCCGTGTGCCACCGTTTTAGTATTCAAAAAATGGGAATTGGAAAATTTCCAAACTCACTAATATTGTGTTTTCTCCTTGAGGTCACCATTTAAGAACGCTGACTTAACATCCATTTGGTACACTGGCCACTTCTTGTAGGCAGCCACTGCAAGTACCGTGCGAATAGTGGTCATTCTGGCAGCTAGGAAAAATGACTCTTGAAAATCAAACCCTTCAACTTGTGAAAATCCTTGGGCAACCAATCTAGCTTTGTACTTTTCTAAGGTACCATCAACCTTGTACTTTACCTTCCAGATCCACTTGGTGCCAATAACCTTCCGCTTTGCTGGTCGATCCACTAGCTCCCAAGTGTCATTCTTCATAATGCTGTTATACTCCACCTGCATAGCAGCCTTCCATGATGGATCTGCAAGTGCTTCTTCTAAGTCGGTTGGCTCCTTTACTTCTCTCATAATCTCAACCATCAAGGCCATATTGACTATGTGAGCAAAAGCCCTCCTTTGCTCCTCTATTCTCTGAGACCTCCTTGGTCCATCTGCCTTCTCCTCAATAGATGTAGGCATAGGATTATGGTGGTCATAGAGCTGCTTCACCCAACATGGCAATGGGCTTTCCGGTGGGGTGATGTCAGGTTGGTGAACTTTTTTCTCATCATCTGAATATGATGCTTCCTCCTCCTTAAGGATAGGGATAGCTCTCGGGACAGGTTCATAGTGGACTACTTCTTCGCTTGATGATAAAGTGGAAGAACTTGCCTTCTCCTCCTCCACTGTATGCGGCTCCTCCTTGAACACCACATCACGACTCGCGATGATCTTCTTTGTCTCTTGGTCATACAACTTATAAGCCTTCTGCTCATCACTATAACCCAAGAAGATACATTTTTTGCTTTTTGATTGTAACTTGTTTCTCTTCTCATCTGGAACATGTACATAACATTCACATCCAAAAATTCTAAAATGTGAGACAGATGGTTTCTTACCAGTGTAAGCCTCATGAGGTGTTTCTCCCTTGAGAGCCTTTGTATAGCTCCGATTTAGAATGTAGACTGCAGTATTAACAGCTTCAGCCCAAAAATGGTTAGGCAATCCCTTGCCCTTTAGCATGCATCTTGCCATCTCCACAATGGTGCGATTCCTGCGTTCCACAACATCATTCTGTTGAGGTGTGTGAGGCGTCGTCAATTGACGCTTGATTCCTTTGCTCTTGCAAAAGCCTTTAAACTCCTTTGAGTTGAACTCACCACCACCATTTGTTCTAAATTTCTTCACACTTTTCCTTGTTTCATTCTCAACAAGTATTAGCCATTCTTTAAACTTACCAAAAGCTTGAGCCTTATCAGAAGGAAGTACACCCACATCTTCCCACTGTAGTCGTCGACAATCAACATAAAATAAGAAGATCCCCCCAAGGCCTGTGTAGGCATCTTACCACACAAGTCAGCATGCACCAACTCTAGAGGAGCCTGTGATCTATTCTTGCTTTCTTGTGGAAATGCCTTTCTCTGTTGCTTGCCCATCATACAAGCTTCACATGGTTTCTTCAATTCAGTTATTGTAGGTAGGTGAGCAACCATACCTTGCTTTTGCATCTCCTTCAATACTGCAAATCTGATGTGTCCAAACCTTTCATGCCAAAGCTTACTTGTGCCCACTCCAGCGGTGGCTGTAAGAGCACTTAGCTCATACAGGTTGTTCCTTGTTTCTCCTTTGCCAACAATTGTGCCAGCACTATCAATAATTTCTGCACTTATCTTCTTGAACCTCACTTTATGACCAAGATTAGTTATGGCAACAACTGATAATAGATTTCTCCTGATCTCGGGAACATACAACACATTTGAAAGCTTTTTGACTTCACCATTTGCAGCAACAAAATAAATAGTACCTGTGCCCACAGTAGGGCATTTAGCATCATTTCCAACCGTCATAGTGATGGATTCTTGTAGAGGCTGCATAGAACTGTATAGACCTTTCTTGTTGGTCATGTGACGGGAGGCCCCACTATCCAACACCCATGAGTCAGTGGTAGATTCTTCTTGCGCTGAGGAGCACACTTCCTCAATGGTCGCCATGAATAATTCCAGCCTTGCTTCAGCCGTATTGGCTGTCTCTTTTCCTTTACTTTTAAGGGTACCATTCTTTTCATCTGCCTTCTTGACACGACAATCTGCAATTGCATGTCCTTTCTTCTTGCAGTAGAAGCACTCTCCTTGAAACTTCTTCTTTCCACCCTTCTTCTTTTTGTCACCATCATTTTTTGTGAAGGAACCACCTTTGCCTTTTGCATTGGCAGAGAATGCAGCATCTCCATTGTTGCTTCCTTCTCGAGCTTTCAGCCTCAACTCCTCCTCCATTAATAATGCACAAAACTCCTCAAAAGTCAAAGCTTGAGGTCTTACCTGAGTATTAAGGGCAGTTACTAGCCGAAGACACCTCTAAGCTAGCTCTTCACTAGTCTTTTGTATCCCAGCGCCAGCCATCTGGTCGCGCAGATTCTTAATCTGAGTGATGAATGCTTCAACCATCTCTCCTTCAGCAAACTTCTCCACTGCTAGTTAATTCTCCAAGTTTTGAATCCTTGTTTGGTTTCCTGTTTCATACTGACTCCTTAGTACATTCCAAGCCTCTGACGCTTTGGTTGTATGCTGAATCAAAGTCAGAACACTGTCAGAACAGCTTGTAACTAAGGCACACAATGCATCTGAATTCCTTCGTTTCCAAGCTCATAGAAGATCTGCATTCGGAGGAATCATCACACTTGGGTTTGATGGGTCGGGGGTAGGCTGTGGTTCTGCGTCAGTCCCCAGCACAGTCTCCAAAAGCTCATAAGAATCAAGGATAGTTGTAATTTTGAACTTCCACAAGGTGTAGTTTGTACCATCTAACTTGCCTTCACTGAAGGTTGGTGGACGAATCCTCAGTGTTTGAATAGCCAGTACAGCAACACCACCTCCTGCACCACTTCTTGATGCGCCAGAACCGCTTCCAGAAGTCGACATACTTTCTCTTTGCTATTGAAGCCTTTGCCTCTTGCACACTCTTCGATCTCTAGAGCCCCCTGGGCTCTAATACCATGTAATATATTACACGGTGCAGCGAAGAGAATCTGAGAAAGAGATAGAGAGTACATAATATATAAGAGGAGAATCAGTAAATTCTTTAACTCCAAACAATTAATACAAAGATGGCTCTGTCCACCAGTGCGCTTCCACTCTATGAAGCTTAGATGGCGATCTAGACAGAAGATAGGGGAAGAGCTTAAGGCTAGCTAGAACAACAACTCTAACTGGGTGAAAGATACGTGAAAGATGGTTGCGAAGGGGTTTAGCTTTTATAGCCCGCGAAGGTCGTTAGGTCGGCCTACTGACCGCCAACCTACCATATGAGCCTCCACTAGTCGACCAAGCAATATTCTAGGGAATATTCCCTTTACCATCGAGCCGGGGGCGCTGCCCTCAGACCCTCGCCAGGGGGGCCGTTGGCCCCCCTGGGACCCCCCAGCCAGGGACCGCTTCCGCGGCCCCCGGACCCACAATAGGGGCCCCTTTTAACTCCCTTACACCGCAACTCGATGCAATGCGCCTCGAGTTGCTACCAGCTTAACCACTCCGTCTAGCCCAAAGATTAGACCCACAACAGTCACATTTTTGCCATCCGGTCACATAGACTTCATCTGATATACAAGTCAGGACTCAACCAATGTTTGGGCTCATATTTGGCTTCTCCTCATAATGGGGGCCTTACAACTTTGAGCACCATGGATCATTGGTAGTACCTAATGAGGGTGGGGCATTGATCATATCTAATAGACATTGGCTGTTGACTTTCTAATCTTTGTTGGCTCCATGTATCCTTTGGCTCCTCCTATCTCTAGTCTTTCTTTGCTTGGCTTTGTGTGGTTCTACTTTATGTTTAGTATCAATACCTCAATGTTTACTACACAATGAGGTTCACAAGTGTATGGACGCAATCTAACTTGCATATTTTGGTCCTAGGTAAGTGTGGATACAAGATACAAGGTGCATGGGTAGATGCGTGGGTCCTAGAGTGGATATATGGGTTGGTATATGTGTGTAAGGTTCACTATGTGTCCTAGTTTTTGTGTGGTCTAGGGTGTTTATGATAGTTTTTACACTTACTGCGATGTTGTCGAAGGGTTTGCGAAAGCAGAGTCGTGTCTACAGAAGACCTTGATAAATATCAAGATGGAAGATCAAACAAGTGAATCATCCAAAATCAGAGTTGCCTTACTATCAGTACCAAATTGGTTGCTCTTACAGAAACACCAAGAAGATTATCCTAATCATTGCGATTATAATAATGATTTAGTTCTGATTTATGATGATAAAGATGATTCACTTACAGAGATCTGTCCTATAGGCCTGTAAATGTATCATGGAAAATAAAAGATCCTATTGCTGTCCAACATGGAATGGGTAGTTTAGCATCTGTATACACAATGAACATCTCTGAAATTGTGACACAATAACTGTCACACTATTCAATGTAGATTGTTGAAATCCTGGTACTGTATGTAGTTTGTGGGAAGAGATTTGAAAGAATGGCTTCTTGAATACAACCACATTGGGCATAGCCTGTGATGATTAAATTCCATGTAATCCCATTACGATCCTCAAGAAGATCAAACATTGTTGCTACATCCAGCAGGCTTCCACATTTTTGATACCATCTTGACACATTTTCCACAGAAAATGAAATGCTTCCTAAAACTGCTCTTGATGGGTATAATCCTGCTTTTGATGGAAAAGTTTAATAGCTGACCCTTCATGGCCATCCTGAGCATAGCCCAATAGTAGCCAATTGTGGTCAAGAGAAAGCAGTGGCAATGAAAAATCAAACGGGTCCAATAGACCAATGGCTTGACATGTAACACTAGTATATCTGTTGTTTTTGTATCATTTACTGCTTCAGCAAGAGCAACCGCAAGTGCAAGGCTCTGTGAATCATCATCCACCTCAGCAGAAACGGGCTTGGATCTGAAACCACCCCTTCAATGTGCATTTGCTAAAACAAAACAGGAGGCCTCATCAAACTCTTCAGTTTGAGCGCATACACCGATCATTATAGCCCATGTAAAGATATTCCGTTCATGCATATCCACAAAAACGGACCTGGCATCCTTGACAGCCCACAGCTTCCATACATCTGAATGAGGAGGTTAGACAGATATATGTCCCCGCTGAACCTGGTGCTTCTGATATGCGTATGGACGCATCAGCCATCACCAAGGGCTTTCAGCTCCGTGCACTTGCGCAGGCACAACGCATATATAGGGGAAGCGTCTTGAATCCTGCTACCTGTATGCAAGCTCTCCAATTGAGTGAGGTTGAGAAATGGATATGCCCCAGGGTGCTATCGAGGTTTCTTGAGCCCTTACGACTGATGAGGAGCTCTTCTTCTTGTGTGAGCTATGCCACCGAGTGTAGAAGATTTTGGAGAGTTGAGAAAGAGCAAAGTCATGGTAGGCGATGGAGATCAAGAGGCAATCCTGATGATGAAAACTACAGGAACAGAGCAAAGAAAAGGCAAGCTGCTATGCAAGAACAACTGTGTAATAAGGCTACAAACGTGACGGAAAGAAAACAACTTCTGGGGCCCCCGACTTGCAGGCTATGGAGATGAGAGCTCCTCGAGCAGCTGCTCCAGAACATGTCATGTGAGATGCGCCTTGCTCGGCAGGTTTCCTGTCAGCCTCCCCATCCTCAATTTGATCTCTGTCATTCCTGTTTGCCACAAAAATCAGACCTTGTGTGTTCTAATGTCGCTGACGAAGAGAGTGCAGACCCAGCTTATCCGTAATTTCAGCAGCATTCATTCCTCCTCTTTGTCGTCACGCTTTCGATCTTCCTCACCTTCTGGAATGTCTTGATTATCGTCTGATTGTTTTCAGTCGTCCTCCTTAAGCTTCAACTTCGTCAGTTCTTCTTCATCTCGACCTCTCAATGCAGCACGGTCCAATCTCGTCTTCCACAGCAACACTCGCCTATACTTCGTTTTCCTCTGTCACAACTTCGACTTTCTCCTTCAGCTTCCTTTGCTCTCCATTTCTGTCTTCCCAGCCTCTGCGCCCCAGTAATCTCCCCCAAAAGCTTCTCCTTTCGTTACGTTCAAATCCCTTCGTTCCTCCCCAATTAGGATCGCCTTCCTTCCTTTTCGTCACACGCTTGCTTTTCCCTCCCTCCTTAGCTTTTAAATCCACTATTTATCGATAGGATAATAGTGAGGTCCAGTTACGGACCCTAAAACATAGTGTGTGGTCTCTACATTTGTAACCCAGTCTCCTATTGCTTCTGATGTCGCATCTTTCAACGTACATGTACCAGACTGGACAGCACGTACCTCAACTCCAAGGAGTCTCATTCTGAATACATTAAGAGCCTGTCATTCCATATCTTTGGCGCCCATGTAAACAACACATTGTAACCCAAAACAAGCACACACTGTAGCAGTGACAACTCCATGCTTCTCATAGCATGTTTCAATGCTTGGCCTCCTTCTTTCCAACTCCTGGATGTGGAGGTTTGTTATCATTAGGTATTTTTGATGTAGCTAGAGAAGGAGAAGACAAAGTCCTAAACGAATACGTGTAACATGTTCACCAGCATCAGTTGTGCTTTCCACTCGACCTTGCTCAACATAGACTGAAAGCATCTCATCATGTTCACCACTATGCCTCCAACTCCTCCCCACTATACTCATACGCATAAAATAAATGTAAACACAACAACTAAGTATGTACAAAATATCAAATCACACGCACAACTTTTGGGTGGTTTTCACACCTCGAATGCGCAGCAATACGACATCCACCCCCTCTAATCCTGCGCATCCTCCGGATGGGCCAACTACCCATGATCATTATCATCAAGATCCACAAACAGATCAATCTCTTCGTTATGCATTTCCGGTAGATCAACAAGATTATCTGTCATATCATCTGTCTCTTCCATTGAAGTTTCTTCTCGTTGCTCTTCTCTTGAAAATTCTTCCAATGCATAATCCTCATCATCTCTTTTCTTGAAAATCTTGATTCTTTTTCCAGCAATAGGCACTCTAAGCACTGTCCCATCCAATTCTGTCAGCTCATATGTTGCATTATCAAAGACATGTCTGACTATGTACGGCCCAAACCATCTTTTCACCATCTTCCGAAGTGCAGTATGCTGATTTTCAAGGCTGCTATCAAAGCCAATCTCCCTCTTCTATTGCTCTAGGCCGCAAGCGATGCCTGCTGTCAAACATGTCCTTATTCCTTAATGTAGCAACCTTCAACCTGTCAATTGCTAGCTGAATATCCTCTGGTCTCCTCTCCAACTGCCGAATTCGAAGAGCTAAGAGCTCCTCTCTCGTCAAATCCTCCTGCCAAGGTAAAACTGACCAAGTCAAAGCACAAGTCTCAATCGGCATAACAGGTTTCTAACCATACATCAACTCTACAGGCATATATCCTGTGGTAACACTATAAGTCGTACGATCAGCCCATAAAGCAAATGGTAGAAGTCTCGGCCATTCTCCAATTCGTCCTCTGCATGCTTTGGCTAATGCTTTCACTATCAGCGGATGTCCTCTTTCACTCTTCCTATTTCCCTCTGGATTGTATGCTGTGGTTAAAGCCAATCTGATTCCTAGCTGAGAGAAAAACTCCCTAGCTTCATCTGCATCCAATTCACCACGATCCGCAGGGATCTTACCCACACAACCATACCTGCAGAAAATTTCCTCCAATAAGAACATACACACTGCACTAGTGGTCTTCGTTCTCAAAGATCTGCCCTCAACATGATTGGTAAGATCCTCTCTAGCCAAAACAATGTACCTCATCTGCCATAGACCCATAGGCATGGTAACCAAGTCAACTACCCACTTATAATGAATGCATAGCGGATAGGTCGGATGAAGCTCATCTCGATGACGCACTACCGAAAACATCTGGCAGTCTCTGCAAGTCTCAACAAAGTGAGAAACATCTCTGTACATGCCTTTCCACCAATATTTATCCTTGATTTTCTCATAAGTAGCCCACACTCCTCTAGGACCAGCCCAAGGACTCTCATGAAACTCCCTCATCACCTGTAACTGTGTCTCTCTATCGCAGACAACTTGCAAAGGTAATCCGCCTCTTTTCTTCGGATGCTTCCAAAGAAATCCGTCCTTGAGAAAATAACCATAAGCTTTCCTTCTGATCTTCTTAAACTCTTCATCTGTCCATTCATCTCTTTTGCTTACTGTACTAAGGTACCTGCCAATTTGCAACCAATCTCCAACATAGAGTTCTTCTATGAAAGCCACAATATCATAGACATGACAAACATGATAAACCATAGTGACTGAAATTTCTGCATCATCCTCTTCTGCAAGTAGAGTCTCCTCATCATCATATCTGGCTCTAGACAACATATCTACCACTGGATTATCCTTCCCTGCTATGTGTTTAAATTCCGGATTTAATGACTTGATGTATGCAATCCATCTCAACATGGCTATATCCGAAGTAGAGCAACTCATGATCATACCAATCAATGGCAAGCAATCTGTCTCTACCACAACTGAAGCTCCAATAAAGTACTCCTTGTCACATTTTGGAGCCGTGACAATCCCCAATAACTCCCTCTTGATTTGCGGATATCTCCTATGTCTCTCGTTTAGGACTTTTTCCCCAAACCGAATAGCATACCTATTTCCATCTACATCATCTTGACCCACAGCCCAACCTATGCCAATTGGACTAGTGTCAACTGTCAATACAATAGGCCTATCACAATTATAATCCGCTTTCCTGAGAGTAGGAGCATTTTGCAATAACTTCTTCAATTTCCGCATGGCTCTAGTGTGGCTCTCGTCCCAATAGAATTTCTGCCCCTTTCGAAGCAGCTGATACAAACAATCTGCTATGTGTGCAAAATGAGGTATCCAAATCATATAAAACACACAAGCTCCAATGAATCTCCGTACCTCTGAAGTAGTAGAACAATACTCCGCAATCTTGCCTATAGCATTCACCTTATCAGGTGAGGGTTTCCTGCCATAATATCCACACATATGTCCAACAATGACAACCTCATTCACTCCAAAAACAGATTTTTGCCCTAAAAGTGTCAAGTTCACTTCTTCTAACCTAGCCAAAATCTTCTCACATGCTGAAATATGATCAGCCACAAAGTATATGCATCCCTGCTCATTTAGACTCTCATTCTTCTCTTCTTCTGCACACCCCTTAATGGGCACATCATCCAAAAAAGGCATAGTAAGCTGCGGTATATAATCACGAAGGACCTTATGCATGGCATTCATCATATGGGCAACAGAATTAGTGGCACCTTGAGGCAAGGTACACATCCTGACAAGCCCAATAGGAGTTCTCATGGTGATTATGTCCCTGCTTTCCAAAGCCAGTTGAAACTGATCATATCGTGAATACAAATCACCTAAAGAATAGATGGCACGTCCAGCAAATGCCTCTGCAAACTCATCCACAACTGGACCTATACCAACATTCCTGATAGTAACTCTGTTCACTGGCTGCATGTCCTGAATAAATCGGAGAGTACCATTTTTCTTTGGAACTGTAAACCACCTGTTTGAGTATGGTGCAGATGAAGGCTCAAGAATTCCCATCCTGGTTTTCTCATTTAATAAATCAATCAGCTTTGGCAAGTGTGCTTTAGGCACTAGAATAGGTCGGAGATTCCATGGAATATGGGGAATAGTAAAAATGACCATAGGAGCAACAATATCAGGATTCACGCATCCAATCTCATGTGGGAAAAAAGCAAATCCCCTTCCATGACGCTCAAGCATCTCCTGAAAGCATTGCTTTTCTATGGGTAGCAAGAAATCACCATTTCCAATTTTCAATTCAGCAAGAGTCTCTGCTGAAAATTTATGACCAATATGCTCTGGATTCCTCAAAATTTGCTGTTTAGCAGCCCTCTCTATTTGCTGATCACTGTCAGGTGGAAGCGGTACAGCAACCGGCTTCACCTTCTTATCCACAGTTTTGTATTTCGTGTCAACCCTGGCTTCATTATGCTCTTCTGCATTACACAAATCTTGCTGTAAATCAGCAATTCTGCACACCAATGGCTGAATATTCTCAGCCCTCTGCTCTATGGACTACATAGAAACAGCCCCAAACTCTGAATGCTGAAATATTTCAGCAGTAAACTCTGTTGGCTGAAAGTTTTCAACCCTTTTGTGTCTCTGAAATGTGATCATAACCAGCTGGAAACTCTGTTTGCTGAATTTCTTCAGCACTCAACACTCTTTGCTGAGTTACCTCAGCCTCTGACTCAATCTGTGACACAAAATTTGCAATTTCATGAAACATATCCAGGGACTGCACTAATACATTACTGTGACAATTCTGCATATCAGTTTTCAGCATATCTCCCATCTCTATCATCGTATCTGCACAAATCACACTGTCATACATCCCATCTATGTGCTCATCATCCTCCAAAATTCTTGCATTTTTCAAAATTTTCTCCTTCCTACATATATATACTGCCTGGCAGCTCTAGGCAACCTAGAAGTCTTCTGATAACTCATTGAACTGTTTGCTGAAATCCCAACAAAACCGGAGGAGAAAACACCACTGCCAGGAGGCGAGAACTCCAATCTCCTCTCCTCTGTACCACCGTCGTCTCGCGAAACGGCGGTACCTAATGAAAACCGGAATCCCTCATAGTCGGCAAAGGTGCATCTCTGAGAGTATCCCTGTTTCTAACATGGTTCACACACACAGTCATAAACTAAACTGCTCTCATACCATCTTTACTGCGAATCCGTGCATAAGCAGATCCATCATCCATGACCTTTTTTTCCATGCGCATCTCTGTGATGAATGGTTGTCTAAGAATTATAGGATAAGAGCATGAATCCTGCACAAAGAAATGAAAATCCTCCTCTACATCACCAATAGAAACCCTGACACTAGGACATGCAGTATATAAATCACCTGCAGTGTTATTGGCAGCTCTCATACGCCACCCATGCTCTACATCCATAGGCCATCTGTTACTCTCATAAACTCCACGAACTATGAGATTAATCTCTGAACCATGATCCACCAATGCAACATAAGGCACATGTTTCTCTCCAATCTTTACCATCGTCTCTGTAGTTTCCCTAGCCCAATGGCTCCGCGAAAAGTGACTACGCGGTATCAAGACAGGCTCATCAATTTCACCATAATGCATAGGCTGAACCCTCTTCTCTACCTGCAGAAAAACAGAAGCATTATCAACCATAACCTCATCCTCATCCTCATCCAACTCCCCAATCAAAACTCCCTGTGTATCAGTGGTAGACAATGCATGTCTTTTCCTCTTTAAAACCTCTTGAAACTGATCCTGAAACTCTCTTTTCGAGATGCCCAAAATCTCAGAAATAGTGAAAGTCACCTCACTGCCAAGTATCTTATCATTAAAGATTTTCTTCATGTTTGTAGATGTCTCAATATCAGACATCAATCTAAACCCTGGCTGCTTTCTCTCTCTAGGCTCTTGCCTCTTTTCTCTCTTTTGAGCATCTTCCATCTGTCGATCTGGCCCTAGTCTTGAAGACGGTCCTGTAGTAGGTGGAGTAACAAACTCACCCCCTCTAGTTGGTGCGCAGATCGGACGCAGGTAGCTCACGTAGCGAATTCCCAAAGGTCCCCAAGAACAAAGCACTCTACTTTTTAGCACAAAAATCAATGTGAAAGCAAGCACGACATGAGACAAGAGACAAATTGGGTTGAATCTCCCCCATGCCTTGTGTGAGCGCTTCACAAAGCATGTATTTAATATATATTTTCAATCTTTTTGCTCAAAAATAGCCCAATTACAAAAATATACAAGCTTTTAGCTTTTGAGTTTGCTTTCTACCAAAAATAGGAAAATAAAGCTAATGGACGGTGCCCAAAGAGTCTGGCACGCCCAATCTCAATGTCCAAATAAAAATAACATATCCAGGCGCATAAGCGCATACAAAATAATAATAAATAGTCGATGTCTCTATAGACATAATCAAAATATAGGCGTGGCGCCTATCAAAATATAGTCGAAAGATCGGAAACCCGCTAGACTCCAATGCTTTCCTCCGCCACTGCTGCTATCTCTACACATCAACTGAAGCATTCACAATCGTTAGTAAAATAACACAATTAAACCGACAAAAGTGAATACCTAGCAGTCTTCAGCTACATAAATAAATCAACTGGTTAGAAATAAATCCTAACCTTAATTTATTACGAGTGCGCACTCTAAACTCATAAACGTTTATTAATTTAATATACATTTTGCGGAATCACCCGCTATGGAATCACCCATGTACACACTAAATTAATGAAACGCCCGAAAAGGACAGGCGTCCCCATCAACTTCTCGCACAAAGAATCCTCTTTGCGTATGAGCCCCGGTCATCTAAGTTTACGGAATCCACCGTAAAACCTCACGGAATCCACCGTGGAATATGCCTCCTGGCATCATACCCTCGGGGTGGGATAGCAATTGACCTCAATTGCTATTAGCTCAATGTGGAGCTAACAGAGTGGGGAAAGCATTTAGGTCTCTAGCGTGCATCCATTGTGCTTCCTCTACAGGATGGTTCTTAAATTTCACGAGATATCTAGAGTACCTTCGGCCAGTTCTAGTGGTCATGTAGTCAGTGTCTATGATGGCTTCTGGTTCAAGGATTTCAGTCTCTTCTTCTAGTAAAGGTGGGTTTTCATAGACAGGGTGGGTAGGTAATTGTCCTCTAAATGGTCTCAATAAACTAATATGAAATGTATTATGAATTTTCCAATGTGATGGCAGTTCTAACTTGAATGCATTGTCATTAATCTTATGAATGATTCTAAATGGTCCGTAGAATCTAGGGGCTAATTTGACAACTGGATGTCTATCTACACTTTGCAGTCTACGCTTTTCTATTCTAAGCCAAACATAATCATCAACTTTGAAATTCATGGCTTGTCTTTTCTTGTTGGCTTGTTTGGTATATGATTGTTGGGCTTTAGCAATCATATCCTTTACCTCATCAAAAATAGTGTTATGCATAACAGCAATATCATCGGCACTTTGTATTCTATTAGACAAAGATGCAACAGGTGTAGATAATCTATGTCCATAAATAACTTCAAAAGGTGCTTTCTTTGTAGATGTGTGCGGTGTATTGTTATATGCAAATTGTAATAAATGTAAATGAGTATCCCATGTCTGAGGTTTAGAGATAGTGTATGCACGTAAAAGATCTAAAATAGTGCTATTTGTGGCTTCTGTTTGTCCATTTATTTCTGGATGAAATGCAGATGAGAAATCAATCTTTGTGCCTAGATTTGCAAACAGTGTAATCCAGAAATTATTACAAAATCTAGAATCTCTATCTGAAATAATCACTTTCGGCAATCCATGGTTAGTAAAAATAGTTTTCAAAAATAACTGTGCTGCTTGTGATGCTGTTAAAGTTTTCTTACATGCAATGAAATATGCTTGCTTACTAAATCTATCTACAATTGTCCAAATCATGTCATGATTAGATTTAGTATTTGGTAAGCCAGTAATGAAATCCATAGATATATGTTCCCAAGGTTTAGATGGAATAGATAAAGGCATTAATAACCCATACTGTTTACCATGATGTCTCTTTATTCTTTGACAAATCAGACATTCAGAAACAAAATTAGACACATCTGCATCCATATGCGGCCAATAAAAATCTTCAGTTAACATGCGTAATGTAGAAATGATACCTCTATGACCTTGATATGGGGGACAATGAATTTCATTCAAAACAAATGATCGGAATGGAATAGTAACACACAGTCTCTTTTCAAAGAACATGAATCCATCATTATATGACAATGAATCAACAGGAATGAAATTATTTTGAACTAATTTTTGCCAATCAGAATGAAAAGTAATATCCTGGTGATATGTGTCTTTCATAGTAATCAAAGAATCAAAAGATATGATAGAAATGTTATAAATTGCAGGTCTTCTACTTAATGCATCAGCAACTACATTTTCTTTTCCAGGTTGGTATTGAATGATAGGATGGAAACTTTGAATGAATGAAGCCCATTTGATATGGCGGTCAGAAATTTGGGGTTGGCTAAGTAGATGTCTAATGCTTTGCTGATCGGTCTTTATCATGAATTCTGAACCCATTAAATAATGCTTCCATTGTTTCAATGCTTGGACAACTGCTAAGAGTTCCTTGTCATAAGTGGAATATTTGAGCTCAGAGGGTTTCAGCTTAGAACTAGAATATGCTATTGGATGGTTGTCTTGCATTAGCACGGCTCCTATTCCTGATCCGCTAGCATCGGTCACAACTAGAAAGAATGGTCTATTAAAGTCAGGCAATTGTAGAACAGGGGCATTGGTCAATGCACGTTTAAGTAAATCAAAGGATTTCTGCTGGTTTTCAGTCCATTGATAAACAATACCTTTCTTAAGAAGTTTGGTCAATGGTAAAGCAAGTAATGAGAAATTACGTACAAACTTCCTATAGAAACTAGCAAGACCAAGGAATGAGCGTAATTCATGTACATTTTTAGGAATAGGCCAATGCAATATTGCGTCAATTTTCTTAGGATCAACTTTTATTCCTTCTTCTGATACAATATGACCTAGATATTCTATTTCTGTCTTAAAGAATTCACTCTTGTCAGGATTTGCAAACAATTGATTTTCTTTCAGTAATTGAAAAACTAATGATAAATGCTCATAATGCTCTTTTTCACTTTGACTGAACACTAAAATATCATCAAAGAAAACAATCACACAATATTGATATTTTAGAAAAATACGATTCATCATTCTACTGAAAGTGGCAGGTGCATTAGTTAATCCGAATGGCATAACTAAGAATTCGTAATGGCCAAACTGTGTCCTGAATGCAGTCTTAAATATGTCGGGTCTATCTAACCTCACCTGATGATATCCAGATTTAAGGTCAATTTTACTAAATATAGAAGATCCTTGCAGTTTGTCCATAAGGTCGTCAACTCTAGGTATAGGATACCTATTCTTTACAGTGATCTTGTTTAATGCTCGGTAGTCAATACACATCCGATAAGTATTATTCTTTTTCTTGACTAGGAGCACAGGTGCACCGAATGGAGAACTGCTAGGTCGAATTAAACCTCTATTTAGTAATTCTTCTACTTGACTCTGGATTTCTTTTTGCTCTATTTGATTGTGCCTATATGGGGCTTTGCAAGGTGGTTGTGTGCCAGGTATTAGGTCAATCTTATGGTCTTCTGGACGTGATGGAGGTAAACCTGGTGGTAGGTCTTCTGCAAAACAGTCCTTAAAATATGCAAGAAATTCCTTATGCCTAGGGTGCATATGAGTTTCTTTTGCTTGCAATTCATTCACCCAAATGAGATATGATTTAGTATTCTTTCGTAGTGCACGTTTTGCTTGAGTATGCGAAAGCAGTGGAAACATATGAGATGCATGCATACCAAATAATGTAATAGATTTTCCTTGAAAATTTATATTCATTGTGTGTGTGGAATAATCTATATTGGGATTATGTTGGTGTCTCCATGGCATTCCTAGAATAATGTCGCTAGACTGTAATGGGACAACTAAGAAATTTCTTCTTTCAATATATGGACCAATTTGAATTTCTAAATCTTGAACTTCTTGTGTGCCATTGTACCTAGTACCTAAAAATGCAGCTTTTATGCGATAGTGTGTAGGTACTGTATGCAATTTCAATTCCTTTACCAATTTTGCTGAAATAAAATCATGCGTACTACCGTCATCATGCAATACAGTTCTTTCTTTTCCATGCACCATACATTTCATAGTCAACAATGAATGTAAAGTAGGCATACCTGGTAAAGTGTCGGAAATAGTAGTAGGATCATCTTCTTCTTCAGTGAAGTCCGGCATATCCTCATGCTCGTCTTCGTCCATAGCTCCAAGGTAGTTGATATGTGCTGATGGCTTCTTTGAATGACAATTTGCTGCGAGATGGCCTGGCTGGTGACACTTGTAGCATACGATAGGCTTGGCTTTGGTCACATTATTTGCAATGGCTGGGAGTTCTGGGTATATTTGGATTTGCTTGTTGGATAGGCTTAGGATTTGGATTGACAGTGGATGGTAATGCAGGTGGTTTAGGCCAATTCTTGCGGAAAGATGGTGATGAAAAACGACCTGGATTAAACCTTCTGAAATTTGAATTGAATTGTTTAGATCCATAATTACCGTTTGCTTGGAATGGCTGTGGTCGTCGATCTCTTCCACGTAACTTATCTTCAGTGTCGTGAGCTAAGGAGATGGCATCTTCAAGGGTAGCAGGCTTGAACATATTCACCTCAGCGTAGTAATGTCCAAGAAGTCCAGACATGTACTTCCGCTTATGTGTCGTCTCTGGTACGTCTTCAAGCATGCGTAACTGTAGGAGTGCATTCCAAAAACGCTCTGTATACTGTGGAATAGGCTCACGGTCGCGTTGTTGAAGTAAATCCCATTGCTTGATAGCCTTCTCATGAAATTGCGGTGGAAGGAAATTTTGCATGAACTTCTTCTTGAAATCTTCCCATGTAGCAGGACATTCTATGCTCTTGCGGACGACAGTCCACCAAAGTGATGCTCTATCTATCAGATGATTAGTAACACACTTGATTTTATCTTTCTCAGGATAAGTTTCCTCATGGAAATAGTCATCAACCTGGCTAATGAATGATAAAACAGTCTTTCCCTCTCTTATGCCATTGAAAGTGCGAAACTTGAAACTTCGTTTACTTATCTTGGATTCCTTGCGAATGGTTTGTGCTTCAAGAGTGGCGTCGATGGTACGGCGTATCAAATCTTCAGCTTGAGGTTCTTCTTTATCAGTGGACGCTCCTTGTAGCTTTGTCAATTGCGCTTGCAAGGCTTGCCTAGCTCTTCGCTCTTCATCCAATTGCAACATGATAAGATCCAGCTTTTGTTCCATGGTAGGCTCGGGTAGGTCGTCTTCAGCCATAGGATCATCCATATGTGGGGAAGTCATCCTGTAAAACTCAACAAACCTTTCTCACTCAAAATCAGTTAGCGGGATGAGCGTAGCTCAAATTTGGGGTTACAAGGCTATGTATTTTGGGTATTTTCTTCTTCAATTTTCAGAAATTCTGAAATATTTCTGTCTCCGTTTGCTGAAAGTACTTCAACGAAGTTGCAGATAGGTAAAACAGCTTGCTGCGAACAACTTTCCAGTTCAGAGTTTTTGCAAACGAACAAGTCTTCTAGGAGTTTCAAGCGTTAGTCAGTTCTGATTTAGTCTGACTTGCAGAGTTGCAGACTTAACAGACTTGCAGGGTTGTGAACTTGCTGAACTTAGCTGACTTTCAGAACTTGCAGGACTTGATTAGTGTCGACTTGCGAAACTTGACTGTTGTAGTGCGAGACCCGGAGTATTTTGACTTGTCAGATCTGTGTGACTTGCAGAGATTTGTATGATTTGGCTTAATTAAGCTTGGTGATTAAGCTTAAGAGCTTAATTGGTGGACTAGCAGGCCGCCGTTTTTGAATCGTGGGGGGGGGGGGCGTTTTTGATTCCGCCGAAAATTTCGGGATGATCTCCTCTTGCCACGATTTGCCACGATTGGTAGATTATGAAGCTTTTAAGCTTCTTAAGCTTAAAACTAAGCTTTGTTAATGAAGAAGATAAGAAATTTCTCACTGTTCATCACGACTTGTTCATGGAGTTGAGGGAGTGGTCCTCCGCCGACAGAGAGTGGTCCTTCGCGATCTGAGAGTGGAAACAGGGGTTCTTGATCGCCAGAAGTCTGCCTGTATCGACGGTTCGCGACGAGATTGACTGTAGAGGCCGTTTGTTCCTGGAGCTCCGCCTTCGCCCGAGATTGGTAGCGATTGGAAGCCCTTGATCTCTGCTCCGCTCTGATACCACTGGTGCGCAGATCGGACGCAGGTAGCTCACGTAGCGAATTCCCAAAGGTCCCCAAGAACAAAGCACTCTACTTTTTAGCACAAAAATCAATGTGAAAGCAAGCACGACATGAGACAAGAGACAAATTGGGTTGAATCTCCCCCATGCCTTGTGTGAGCGCTTCACAAAGCATGTATTTAATATATATTTTCAATCTTTTTGCTCAAAAATAGCCCAATTACAAAAATATACAAGCTTTTAGCTTTTGAGTTTGCTTTCTACCAAAAATAGGAAAATAAAGCTAATGGACGGTGCCCAAAGAGTCTGGCACGCCCAATCTCAATGTCCAAATAAAAATAACATATCCAGGCGCATAAGCGCATACAAAATAATAATAAATAGTCGATGTCTCTATAGACATAATCAAAATATAGGCGTGGCGCCTATCAAAATATAGTCGAAAGATCGGAAACCCGCTAGACTCCAATGCTTTCCTCCGCCACTGCTGCTATCTCTACACATCAACTGAAGCATTCACAATCGTTAGTAAAATAACACAATTAAACCGACAAAAGTGAATACCTAGCAGTCTTCAGCTACATAAATAAATCAACTGGTTAGAAATAAATCCTAACCTTAATTTATTACGAGTGCGCACTCTAAACTCATAAACGTTTATTAATTTAATATACATTTTGCGGAATCACCCGCTATGGAATCACCCATGTACACACTAAATTAATGAAACGCCCGAAAAGGACAGGCGTCCCCATCAACTTCTCGCACAAAGAATCCTCTTTGCGTATGAGCCCCGGTCATCTAAGTTTACGGAATCCACCGTAAAACCTCACGGAATCCACCGTGGAATATGCCTCCTGGCATCACTAGTCTTCTTAGCTGCACTTGGATTTTCTTCATCCCTCTGACACTTCTCCTCAATAAGTACATCTGCACCATGAGACTTAGCCAAATAAGCATAAATAGAATACCTGTCAACAGGCGAGTCCCAACCTGTCTCTGATCTGATGCTAGAGCCTACACTAGTCAAAACAGTTTGCTGAATTTTCCCCTTGTTTGCAGTCTCCATAGCATAAGTCCATAGCGCTGACTGAGTCTTTGAACCCTTCTCAATCTGGACTCCATATGCAGAAGCATCACCTCTTGCTGTCACATAAGAAGTATGTGCAGCCATGTCATCCACTAACTTCTTCATTCCACCTTTACCAAAGTTGGTAGCAAGTGGAGCTCCTGTCTCAGTCAACCAAATCTTACCATCTTGTCCCCAATATACCAAATTCTGCCTACTTGCATCCTGAAAAGATTCACAATCCCTGCAATGCTAATGGTCCATACTATCGCACCAAATACATCTCCGATCTCTCCTAGGTGCACTAGGAGCACTAGAAGAAGTAGTAGGCGTAGTCGAAGCAAACTGCTCCTTCAACTTTCCCACCAACTCCGCTTTGACTGACTCCAATGTCAAATCTGTTATGCCTTTGATTATGTCATCAAGAGAGGTAGGCACCGATGGAGCAGATGGTTTTGGAGCAGAAGGTGTAGGCATCGGTCGTGGAATAGGAGGAATAAGTGGAGTGGAAACAGTAGGCACTGGCATAGGCCAAGAAACTGGCTGAGGAGAAGAAGAAATAATAGGGATAGAAGTAGGCATAGGAGCAGATGATGGTGTAGGTGTCATGGAACCATTCTGTAGGCGAGTCTTCCATATCCTTCTCTTGGTCAAAGTCGAGACTGCATCCTAAGCATCCTGCCAATCCGTTTTAAGACCCATAGGCTTTGTGCGATCCTCAAGAAGCTCACCCAATTCTTCTTGAAGAGCAAGATCTGCAGCTTGCAAGAAAAGCTCAACTTTTTCAACATCCAATGCTCTTTGTTCAATGGCATCAAGCTGACTATACCTCTCTTCGAATTCTCGAATCAACTCCGAAGCAGCTAGACCTTTGTTTGGCATGTAGACCCACTCTCGGAATGACCGCCGAGTAGCCATACCAAAGTCCTCAAGGAAGTATTCTTCTTTCAAGGCCTTCTTAAAATCTTGCCAATGTGTATTTTGAATAAAAAGATTAGTCACTTTTGCCCTCAAAGCGAGCGTGACAAGATGAAGGAAGTACTTACTCATAAGTCCAGCTGGAACTCCGAAAAAACCCATCTTGATCTCATATGTCTTCAAATATGCTGAAATATTACGCCCGTCAAATAGCTTCTTCTCATTCTCAACTGCTTCAATAGCCTTAGTCGCACTGTTTGCATTCTCCTGCTCTGAATAGAGTTGCCTTTGCTGAGACAACTGCTATTGATGCAATTGTTGCTGCTGCTGCATATACAATTGTGTTTGCTGATTTTGGAGCTGCATATACATGGACATATTCTGCAAAATCTGCTTTAGATCCTCCGTTGAAGTACTTGACACAGTAGTCATTGATGGAGATGAAGTAGACGCAGCTGGAATTGTAGAAGAAGCTGAAATAGAGGCTGAAGTATCTCCCATCCTGAAATTTCTGCGACGCTTTCACGTCGGGTTCACCAAAGATGTCGAAGGGTTTGCGAAAGTAGAGTCGTGTCTACAGAAGACCTTGATAAATATCAAGATGGAAGATCAAACAAGTGAATCATCCAAAATCAGAGTTGCCTTACTATCAGTACCAAATTGGTTGCTCTTACAGAAACACCAAGAAGATTATCCTGATCATTGCGATTATAATAATGATTTAGTTCTGATTTATGATGATAAAGATGATTCAGTTACAGAGATCTATCCTATAGGCCTGTAAATGTATCATGGAAAATAAAAGATCCTATTGCTGTCCAACATGGAATGGGTAGTTTAGCATCTGTACACACAATGAACATCTCTGAAATTGTGACACAATAACTGTCACACTATTCAATGTAGATTGCTGAAATCCTGGTATTGTATGTAGTTTGTGGGAAGAGATTTGAAAGAATGGCTTCTTGAATACAACCACATTGGGCATAGCCTGTGATGATTAAATTCCATGTAATCCCATTACGATCCTCAAGAAGATCAAACACTGTTGCTCCATCCAGCAAGCTTTCACATTTTTGATACCATCTTGACACATTTTCCACAGAAAATGAAATGCTTCCTGAAACTGCTCTTGATGGGTATAATCCTGCTTTTGATGGAAAAGTTTAATAGCTGACCCTTCATGGCCATCCTGAGCATAGCCCAATAGTAGCCAATTGTGGTCGAGAGAAAGCAGTAGCAATGAAAAATCAAACGGGTCCAATAGACCAATGGCTTGACATGTAACACTAGTATATCTGCTGTTTTTGTATCATTTACTGCTTCAGCAAGAGCAACCGCAAGTGCAAGGCTCTGTGAATCATCATCCACCTCAGCAGAAACGGGCTTGGATCTGAAACCACCCCTTCAATGTGCATTTGCTGAAAAAAAACTGGAGGCCTCATCAAACTCTTCAGTTTGAGCGCATACACCGATCATCATAGCCCATGTAAAGACGTTCCGTTCACGCATATCCACAAAAACGGAACTGGCATCCTTCACAGCCCACAGCTTCCATAGATCGGAATGAGGAGGTTAGACGGATATACGTCCCCGCTGAACCTGGTGCTTTTGATATGCGTATGGACGCATCAGCCATCACCAAGGGCTTTCAGCTCTGTGTACTTGCGCAGGCACAATGCATATACAGGGGAAGCGTCTTGAATCCTGCTACCTGTATGCAAGCTCTCCAATTGAGTGAGGTTGAGAAACGGATATGCCCCAGGGTGCTATTGAGGTTTCATGAGCCCTTACAACTGATGAGGAGCTCTTCTTCTTGTGTGAGCTGTGCCACCGGGTGTAGAAGCTTTTGCAGAGTTGAGAAAGAGCAAAGTCATGGTAGGTGATGGAGATCAAGAGGCAATCCTGATGATGAAAACTATAGGAACAGAGCAAAGAAAAGGCAAGCTGCTATGCAAGAACAACTGTGTAATAAGGCTACAAACGTGACAGAAAGAAAAAAACTTCTCGGGCCCCCGACTTGCAGGCTATGGAGATGAGAACTCCTCGAGCAGCTGCTCAAGAACATGTCGTGTGAGATGCGCCTTGCTCGGCAGGTTTCCCGTCAGCCTCCCCATCCTCAATTCGATCTCTTTCATTCCTGTCTTCCACAAAAATCAAACCTTGTGTGTTCTAATGTCGCTGACGAAGAGAGTGCAGACCCAGCTTATCCGTAACTTCAGCAGCATTCATTCCTCCTCTTTGTTGTCACGCTTTCGATCTTCCTCACCTTCTGGAATGTCTTGATTATCGTCTGATTGTTTTCAGTCGTCCTCCTTAAGCTTCAACTTCGTTAGCTCTTCTTCATCTCGACCTCTCAATGCAGCACGGTCCAATCTCGTCTTCCACAGCAACACTTGCCTATACTTCGTTTTCCTCCGTCACAACTTCGACTTTCTCCTTCAGCTTCCTTTGCTCTCCGTTTCTGTCTTCCCAACCTCTGCGCCCCAGTAATCTCCCCCAAAAGCTTCTCCTTTCGTTACGTTCAAATCCCTTCGTTCCTCCCCAATTAGCATTGCCTTCCTTCCTTTTCGTCACACGCTTGCTTTTCCCTCCCTCCTTAGCTTTTGAATCCACTATTTATCGATTGGATAATAGTGAGGTCCAGCTACGGACCCTAGAATATAGTGTGTGGTCTCTACATTTGTAACCCAGTCTCCTATTGCTTCTGATGTCGCATCTTTCAACGTATCTGTACCAGACTGGACAGCACGTACCTCAACTCCAAGGAGTCTCATTCTGAATACATTAAGAGCCTGTCGTTCCATATCTTTGGCGCCCATGTAAACAACACATTGTAACCCAAAACAAGCACACACTGTAGCAGTGACAACTCCATGCTTCTCATAGTACGTTTCAATGCTTGGTCTCCTTCTTTCCAACTCCTGGATGTGGAGGTTTGTTATCATTAGGTATTTTTGATGTAGCTTGAGAAGGAGAAGACAAAGTCCTAAACGAATACGTGTAACATGTTCACCAGCATCAGTTGTGCTTTCCACTCGACCTTGCTCAACATAGGCTGAAAGCATCTCATCATGTTCACCACTATGCCTCCAACTCCTCCCCAATATACTCATACGCATAAAATAAATGTAAACACAACAACTAAGTATGTACAAAATATCAAATCACACGCACAACTTTTGGGTGGTTTTCACACCTCGAATGTGCAGCAATACGACAACGTGTGTGCCTATGTCCCATGGTGCAAGGTATGTGTGAGTTATTTACAGTAGTTTTAATGTACAATGGGTTGATGATTGTGTCTGCTCCATGTATATGCATATGGATAGTATGAAAGTATGCTATGTGCACTTATCATACACTAATGGCTGCGTATATATGTGCATTTATATGTGTATACCCTAAATGCAATGCAACCTATGTGCGATCTAGGATGTACCTAAAAGTTGGTGCACATGAGTTTGTAACTACCCTATGTGTACTAATGGAGAATGCATTTCAATATGTGTGTGCTAGGGTAATGAGGTGCTCAAGCACAAGGTGTTCCTAAGCGGTTTTCTAGTGTAATAATCTACTAGATATGGTTGTTGCACAAGTATACTACATGCATATAAATGGGTTCTAAGTGATAACACTACAAGATACATGCCACATACCAACGTTTGAAGCGACATAAATATTCATTAAAATTTTTTCCCTATTGTTGCTAAAAGCATTGGTATATACGTCTCTATAGATTCATCCCTTTTAGCGTCACAAAAGTGATGTTAATAGTGATGTAGATAGTGACACTTTTTGACACATATACCAATGTAGATAGTAATGCATGCAGAGAAAAAAAAAGTAAGTGGCAGGATAGATCCTTCCCTACTATCTCCTAAATAATGTTCTGTAAAGCAATAACATATTGAATTCAAGATAGGTGTATCATGAGATGATGGAAAAAAAGTGTCATTGATTCAATATTCAAATAAGTACAAGATTGATGATGACAACTCATAAAACTAAATGGAACCATAGAGAGAAGAATCCAAAACAAGCATGAAAATGTATATATAAATATCTCAATATGCGAGTTTATACAAAGGATGAGAAATATATCTAAGGAATGCTACATGGAAAGAGCTTGCATGGATCATATGACTAAAAAAGGAAATGATGTACACTCCAAGAATCCAAGTGTATGCTATAGCTCCTCACCATCCAAAAGCAAGAATCCAAGTGTATGCTAGAGCTCCTCACCATCCAAAAGCTCATCACAATGCAATGGAGTATCGAACAGAATCTGCAATATAAATAACCACATATTAATTAACAATACAGAAAGCATTACAAAAAAACTAATTATTTCAAACCAAAAAAAGGCTTGACATACTATGCTATCACATGCATACAATCTATCGATGAGTGCAGTGAGATAGTGTCTCTCTATATATATCAAGTTTTCAAATCTATAGGATTAAGGTTTGTGATGGAGTGTTGCAAAGAAAACAAAGTAGAATTTTTAGAAATAATTTGTTACTATAAGTGATATTCCAAATAAGAAAGTGAGAAGAACTAAAAGAAAACTTACAAAATCCTCCAAATAAGTTCTGTGGCCACCATCCTAAGATGATGTATGATCCCTGCCTCCAATCATGTCCTCACTGCGTTCCACTAGGATATGTCTAAGGTGTGCTCTCTCCCACCTATGACCATGCTCCTAGGCGTAACCCCACGAGATCCCTATACATCTAGCGTACCTACGGGGTGGCATATATTGGAGTAGCACCCATAAGGGTGCCACCCACTGCGAACGTTTTAGTGAAACTTAGAGTCACGAGAGTGGATGTCCCTATAGGTGTGAAAAACTCTAGAGGTGACAAGTGCCAACTAGACCGATGAGACAAGGACATTGCATTAGTGCCTCTAGAACATTGACCTGAGGTACACTCTCTGGAACCGATACGAGAGCAATGAGTAATAACCAACCATGGACTCACAATATTTATATCTCCATAGTACCTCCTCAAATCGTTCTCTCCCTTTGGGGTCAATCGAAAGTGTCGACTCTGCCTAAGATTGAAGCATTAGAGCGTATTGAGATAGGCCACACAAAATACCAAATGATGACTCAGAAAACTCTTCGATTACCCTATCTCTAAAGTAAGCCATATGATCCAGAGTCATACATGTGATGATCTCTTGCAGCTCCTCATCTATCATCCCTGAACTCATCATGCTCTCTAGGTATGGTCAAAGGTAACCTGCACAATCAAAAAATGATGTTAGCATAATCATATATAAGGATTTAGGTAAAGCACCATAATATAAATCTACATAAAATTATGTTAATTAAAACCCATATACTAAAGTAACCTTAAAAGTCAGTTATCAACAAATTGAGTAAGTGAATGCAAATACGATCGAGCCTATGGCTCCATAGCAAGCTCTTAGCATAGCTTTATATAGACTGGAAGGTCTATACATGGGTCTCCACAAAAAGAGGAGTCCACTTCATTCTCAAAAAATTATTAGCATTCTGTCTCTTTGTCTACATTACCCATGCATGTCTCCTCGGCACGCTCGAAGCCCTCCTCCTTGTCATCTACCCCTGTAAGATCAACCTCTCTACATGCATACTCTCCTTATCCACATTGGAAAATTTGCTTTCATCATACACTCATGGACTCTCAGATATTGACGGCACAACATACCACCATCGAGGTTGTCGGGGATTTAGATAGAAGTGCATCTAAGTAACTGTATCACAAACAGTGAATCTACATTTGTGATTGTTTTGTATCATGGAAAAATTCATAAAAAATATCATGCACCTCTTCACTTTGACCTAGCAAGACAAATATGTCAAATAGATCGTTCCATCTTTTCTCACAATCTACCTCCAAAAATTGAGATATACCTCGTCGAAGATTCTCCCTAGCTCCGTCCAATATCACTTTAAACCAATGCACATCGAATATGATCATGGACAAGCTATGGTAATCCATTGAGATAACACTTTGCAAGTTATCCAAATACTCCATCTCATCTACTACAATATTCAGATCTATGGCTTGCCATTAACTATCTTGCTCAAACTTTGCCATGATACCACAATCTATTGTCGATACACTCAACTCAAAAATGTTACTCGCATGACCATGTTGGGATGTAGATTTTATACTATATACCAAAATAGTTAGGTTAGTTGTTGCATATAAAATCTAGATATGATAAGAAAGAAAGCATGTGGTCACCTTCGGACTACATCCCCTCAAGAATTTCCACTCCTCCCTCAAGATCTCTATCCCTTCGCACCAAGCTACAGTCAAAGCTTCATGCAACCACCTCGTAGACATAAATTGTAGCATCTCCTCCATGCCCTTTGGATATCAAACAGGTCGATGGTGTGTATTGTGCCAAAATTCTAATCACACTTCCTCTCACTCTCTTCTAGCCTACTCATACCTGCCAAGTCACTTCTCCGTAGATGCACGATGCAATTTACAAAAATGATTCACTTTCTCCTCCAAGGCACCATCCATCCTCTTTTCTACCCCATTTTCAACCACCACATTCTTGTCAATCGATCATTGTCCTTCAGCATCCATAACATAATGCAGTCTGAATCGTCTATTGATAGCGAGCCCAAAATATGCACTAATACCTCTGACACTAGCAAACCTTCACCCATCCTACGTTCTAGCCAAGCTCGTTGTTGCACAAAGCCCTTTAGGGTTTTCATGAAGCACTCTAAGAAGAATATCTATCGCATAAGGATGGGTTCCATAATCTCCACTCCATGCAGCACGAGATGCACTAGCATATGAGTTTGTATCGAGAACATGCTCATGAGTAAGTACTTCTCAAAGAGACAGACCATCTCCACAGCTCCCCATCTCATGGATTCAATAGAGAGGATGACTTGATCTCATTTTGTGAGATCCATTGCACTATGTTTCACAACTTATGAATCCTCCAACATATTTCTAGAGTGAGATACCTGCAATTGCCATCGGTAGTACAAATTTCCACAAATTTAAAGCATTATGAATATCAAATCGACACAAAATAGTGAAATACTAAGGTTACTACTATTAAGGTTAGAAAAAACTTGGCATATCTTGTGCCAATCATGGAATCTTAATTTTATTTATTGATCATCTTTAGAGAAATCAGGCCTAAGGAATTCATCATACCCATTGAGTTGCGGATAAACTTGATAATTCACTTCACTATGCACTCTTATTTAATGGAAAAGACCGAAGGAGCACGAGATAGTTGCTTGACTATGACCAAAGCGCCTCCATCTTGCCTACCTCCTTCAAATCCATTCATGCCCCTGTAATTTCTCTCTTTCCTATTATATGGTCTCATAATAAGCTACCCACATTCTTGAAAATATGTATGGGATCCAACAAATGTTTGATCTATAGGTGGGCTCAATATGACAACTCATATAAAATTGAGAACGATCGCATTCTGCTCGGATATGATTTCTCATGTACCATTTTCAACTCGTACAAATTTTGGGCATTCAATCATACTAGAGACCATCCAAGCAAACCTTCTCTTAGTTCATGGCCTCCGGCAAGAAAGCACCATGTCCCTAATATATCATCCTTTTCATGGTTCGTGACCTTTGGGAGTCTATAGTCTAAATAATGGGTATGCATGATAACTCAAGATAATGACACCTATCACAATATCCCTATCTAGTAAACATGAATTTGAATGAGCCATGTTAAATATTAGTAATGAGACTGGAAGTCCACTTACCTAAGAACTCTCCTAATCCCATAATGTCATGCATAGTCCACAGAAGAATGGCTCATATATTAGCAGACCACCAATCATCATGCTTGTTCGTGTCTTTCAAACCTATTATCTTGAGATAAATATCCATGTTCTTGAATTTATAGGGCCCAGAAAAAGTGAGCTAAGGATCAAGTGTCCTCTATTCGTATAAAGATTGAAGGGGATGCAATGGCAGTGGAGAAGGAGAAGAGGAAGATGCACAAGAGAAGAGCACACATAATGTAGGTGATGTCCAACTGAATTGATAGCCTTATTGCATTATCATATTTTATATGAATAAAGAATGGGTGGTCACAGTGTACAAGGGCAGGCCTAGAGGTCTTTTACCCCAACAACCTCCCACTTAAAGGCCAATGTGGCTGGGGAGTGAAAACAAAGAAAAGAAAAGAAAAAAGGTGCCAACCTTCCTATTAAGTTTAATGTTTTTTCTCTCTCCTCTCCCTCTCTCATTTCCTTTTCTCTCTTCCTCTCTCATTTCCTCTCCCTCCCTCACCCTCTCCCTCTCTTTCTCTCTTTCCCTATTATGTTTAATGTTTTTTCACTCTTCCTCTCCCTCTCTCATTTCCTCTCCCTCCCTCTCTCTCTCCCTCTCCCTCTCCCTCTCTTTCTCACTTTCCCTATTTTGTTTAATGTTTCTCCCTATTATGTTTTAATGTTTTTTCTCTCTTCCTCTCCCACTCCCTCTCCCTCTCTTTCTCTCTTTCCCTATTATGTTTAATGTTTCCCTCTCTTTCCTCTCCCTCCCTCCCTCACTCCCTCTCTCTCTCTCTCTTTCTCTCTTTCCCTATTATGTTTAATGTTTCCCTCTCTTCCTCTCCCTTCCTCTCCCTCTCCCTCTTCCTCTCCCTCCCTATTATGTTTAATGTTTCCCTCTCTTCCTCTTCCTTCCTCTCCCTCCCTCTCTCATTTTCTCTCCCTCCGTCTTCGTCTCCCTCTTTCATTTCCTCTTCCTCCCTCTCCCTCTCTCTCTCTCTCTCTCTCTCTCTCTCTTTCTCTCTCATTTCCTCTCCCTCTCTCAATACACATGAATTTTAACAAAAACAAGTAAAAGAGAAAGAGAAAACACAAAAACAAAGCAAGAAGGAATAATGCACTCACCGTAAAGGCTCGAAGAAGGGTTTGGTGCCTTCTCTTCGCCCTCCATACACTTCCTCCTCTTCTTCGCGAATGGTGGCAGCCACAGTGAGAAGCTTTCCTTCTCCCTCTTTCTCTCTTTCTCTCCCTCTCCCTCTCAAATGCAAGATGCTCACTCTCCCTTTCGCTCTCTCTTTCGTGTATGCGCACAAAATAACGCACTGGGGTTTCGGCTCACATTTTTTCGTCTAACTACAGTTGCTATTTGTGTCGCTATTGGCATCGCATTTATGACGCAAATAGCAACACTGCTATTTTGTGCCAAAAACTGTCGTCCCTATACCTCCATATTCTTGTAGTATCTTAAGTGCCTTGCGTGTGTCCGATCGTCTATGTGACATGTACGCATGCATACACTCCATTATCTAGCCTGTGAAAAACCTATTTGTTGTGGCGATAGGTACCAGAAAATCCTCATGCAAGGATGCTACTATGTAGTCCTTGCTCCCCTCTGGCATGTTCTTCCAATGACCCAAGATGTTGTGCCGAAAAAATTGTTGGCACAACTCTCTCATACGAGCCATCACCCTCCTCCCCTCATCATTCATGATGATGGCTCCCGTCCTATCATCTACAAGGTATCCATACCCCTCTGGGATATGCCTAAGATGTGTCCTCTCCCACCTATGACCATACTCTTGGGAATATCCAAGAGACCCCTATACATCTGGTCTACCTACATGGATAGTATCTCTCAAATTTGCACCCATAGGGGTGCCACTTACGGATGGCTGAGCAAAAGCTGGAGTGACTAGAGTAGATGTCACCATAGATTTGACAAATCCCATAGGTGATGCAACTCCAACAGAACGACGAGACAGAGACACTGCGTCAATACCTCCACAACAACTACTTGAGCCACGCTCTCTCGAACCTGCATGAGAGCGAGGAGTAGCATTTGTATCTCGAGCCGACCATGGGCTAACTACATCCATGTCTCTACATCATCCTCTAGAACCACTCCCTCCGTGCAGCCCAAGTTTAGAGCGTCGACCTCATCTACTGAAAACTGAAGCATCAGAGTGTACCGAAGTAGATCTAACAAAATGGCCTGCAAGAGATAGCTCATGGTCCTCATAGCTCTGAATCAAGTCATCTGATCTGGAGACATATGTGTGAAGATCTCCTGTAGCTCCTCGTTGCTCCCTCGACTCATTGTGCGGATCCAAATATCCATAAAGGTCATTTGCACAAATAAAAATTGATGTTAGCATAATCAATATAAATCAAGAAAAGCACGGTAATATTAATCTTTAAAAAATGATCTTACCTAAAACACATTGTAGCATCCATTCTTTTTTTCACCCTATTTCTAACCATCACATCTCTAGTCAGTCTATCATCGCCCTTTAGTGACCATAGCATACCATTGTCGGAATCCACCATTGGTAGCCATTGTGAAATATGCATTAATTTGCCTACACCAACCAACATTCAGCCACACTACCTTCTGGCCGAGATCCTTGTCGCACAAAGCCTTTCAAGGTTTTCATGAAGCGCTCCAATAAGAATATCCATCACATATGGATAGGTCCAACAATCTCCACTTCATCTACAAGATGCACCAAAAGATGGCTTTGCATCATGAGCATACTGGTGGGTAAGTACTTCTCAAAGAGACAAATCGTCTCCAGTGCTCCTTGCCTTATGGATTCAATAGAAGATGCCTTGATCTCCTTATGTGAGATCCATTACACTAAATTTGACAACCTATAAATCACCCTGCGTATTTTTGGAGTAAGGCATCCTGGGATTGCGATCGGCAATACAAACTACCACAAATGAAGAAGCATTACGAACAATGACTACAATCCAAATAGCAAAATACACAAGCTACTTACAATCCATTTGTAGTACAAACCTAACATATCTTATGCAAATCATGGGATTTTAGCCTTGAGAATTGGTCGTCTTTAGAAAATGTGGACTTGAGAGAACGCATCATACCCATCAGAGTGCATATAGACTTGATAATTTTCTTCACAAGACACTCTTCTTTAGTGGATAAAACTGGTGATTGCAGAAGTCACATACCGCCAGTCATATGCATTTTTAAAACTGCAGCTTACTGAAGCTCTTCGAGAGGCTATGCCTTGGTATGTTGGTTTTCCCTCACTTCATGACCCTCCGGCAAGAAAGCGACATGTCCTTGATATACCATCTTCTTCATGGTTCATGACCTTCGGGAGTCTAATTATGGCCCACACAATGGACATGCATGATAACTTCAGGTAACTAGACATATCCCACTACCTCTATCTAGTTACATAGTGAATACAAACTTGAACAAGCTATGATACATATTACCAATGAGAATGGAAGCCTAGTTACCTGAGCACTCTCCAAATCCCAAAAAGTCATGCATGTTTCACATGAGAATGGCTTGAATATTGGCGGACCGTCGACCATCGCGCTTACTCATATCTTCAATGGCAACCCCATCCTCCCATAAAATCTTAAGCTCATTGACTAATGGACAAAGATACACGTCCATATTCTTGACTTTGTAGCGGCTGGGAATGAGCAAGCTAAGGATGAGGTGTCCTTTTTTCGTAGAATTTCATGGAGGGATGTTATAGTTAACAAGGACTACAGGCCACACATTATAAGAAGTGGAGCTTAGACCAAATGGATTCATGCCATCCATAGCAAGACCGAGCTTCCTTGGCTCTCGAGCAAAGCCTGGAAAGCTAGAGTCAATGTGGCTCTATGTGCATGAATTCGCTGATATTTGTTGGAATCCATCTATGGATCTATTCTGTGCATGCCACGTTGCTAAGCTCACCATGCTGGGCGTACAAAACATGTAATGTATGTGGGGGATAAGCGGAAAGTGTCTAAGAACTTTTTGAGGGATGGTTTTTCCTTGCAAGTCCTATTGATACATGTGAGCACCACGCTTTAAACATATCTCTATAGTCTCGTATTCTCCTTGAAACAGTATGCAATCATTGATATATGCATGGATGTTGTTGTAGTCCATGTCAAGCTTTTGTAAAATGTGACGCGTATCATCACGAGACTCGGGCATGGTATTTACAAGTGGAAATATATGATACTTTAGTAGCTTGAAAAAAAAAACACCTTGAAACGCACAATTGTTTTTTATGATAGTATCCAAAAAAAATCAACGAAGCGTACGTAGAAGGTATCTCAACAACTCAGTCACACTCGCATCGCTCCACCCGTATTTTGCTTGCACACTTAGTAGTGCAAGCAGCGTCTTCAGGCGAGATACTCGGCACCCATCATATAATGGTATGGATGCTTCCTCTCTAAGCGCATCACATGTCTCGACATCCATGGGCATCAATGCATCAATCATTGCCTCCATCTCAAGCTCCAAGATTGTAGAAATTTCTAGAAGGCTGCCTGTCTCCTTTGGTATTGACGGTATAGATTGGGTCGTACCTTCCAAGTGGTGGATTGGCTCAAGCACTCCATCCATTGCACACCCAAGAACTCTTCTAATTGGCCGCAAAGGGTGCACTCCTCCTTGGGATGAGACGTCACCTCCTTATAATAAATTTTATGACCACATTCAATGTTTTGGTATATGATATTCAATTAGTTTGCGAATACAATACATGATTGATATGCACTTTTCTTACCTTTTGCTCAAAATTTGAGATTGCCCGATCAATGATCTCTGATTGAAACTCGCCGAACCGTCGTACGTGTTCCATAGGTAATCGACATTTTTGTCTAATTTCCAACTTACATTGAGAGAAAGGACATGAGAAATGCTAATTAAGATATGCATTGTGATCTTGAACATCATGGCCTTCATCATTTTCCATTTAGTCTACGTTATGACAAACAATTTGTTTTTGTTATCGTTCTTTTTTTCTTTCTTAAATTGTTTGAGAAGGGATTTCTTCTCTTGTAACTCGACAAAATTAATGTATGCAAAGTCTCCACCTGCCTATGGACAAGCCTACAATATGTAAAGTCTAATATGCTATGCATGGGGACGAGGGAGTAGCTACCCTATGTCATAGTGTTTCTCTCCCATGGTATTGCATCGGATCACTACTACTACTAGTACTTGCCTTCTCGAACACACCAAAAGGTGCACCTTTAACAAAACCTCTCTCTTTCTCTCTCTCTCTCTCTCTCTCTCTCTTTCTACCACCACCACCACCACCACCACTACTAGTAGTAGTACTACTAGTCTTCCCGAAGCATCGAACACACCCAAGGTGCATCTTTAACAAAACATCTCTCTCTCTCTCTCTCTGTCTCTCTCTTCTACTACTATTTTTAAAAAAAACAAGAAAAGAAGAAATTAAAGAAGTGCTACTACTACTACTACTACTACCACTACTACCACAACCACTACCACCACCACCACTATAGCAACAACAAAAAATAACAAGAGAAGAAGAAATTATAGAACTACTACAACTACCACTATCACTACCACTACTACAAATAAGAAAAGAAGAAATAAAAAAGCTACTACTACTACCACTACAAACAAGATTTAAAGAACTACTACTACTACAACAAACAAGAACAAAAGAAATTAAAGAACAAGATCTTATCCTCTCTTTGTTTTTTATCCATTCATTCTTCTCTCTCCCTCCCTCTCTCTCTCTCTTTCCCATTCCTTCTTTTTTTTCTCTCTCTCTCATTTCCTCTCTCTCTCTCTTAGTACACATCATTTTTAACAAAAACAAGCAAAAAAAAGAAGAAAAAACAAAACCGAACCAAGAGGGAGCAATGCACTCATTGCAAAGGTCTGACGATAGACTCGCCGGTTCCTCTTCACCCTTCGTGCACTTGCTCCTCTTCTTTGCAAATGGTGGCGGTGGCAGTGAGAAGCTCTCCTTCTTCCTCATTCTCTCATTCTCTCCCTCTCCCTCTCAAATGCATGATGCAGTTCGCTATATCTCTCACTCTCTCGTGCAAAATGTCATGCTCGGGTTTCAGCCCGTTTTTTTTGTCTCAGTACCGTCGCTATTGGCATCCTTATTAGCGATGCCACTAATATGCCTCAAAAATGGCCGTCGCTATTCTCTTATATCCTTGTAGTGTTCCTCTCTTGATATTTAACTATCTTCATTGCTTCCTCAAAGGTTTTAGGGTTTTTAACCTCTAATTTCACTCTCCAATCTTCTAATTTCAACCCATTTACAAAATATAATCTTCAATATACGTGGGGCTATCTCACCTTCTGACAATGTCAAACTCCATCGAGTCCACAATCTTTCAAATTTCCTAGCAAAATCCTCAACACATTGATCATCTTTTTGAACATAAGTTTCTATTTTCGCTCAAATCTCACTCTGGCTTTTTCTTTTTTAAACCAGCTAGATTAAAAAGCATTTTCAATGGTTTCATAGTCCAAATTTTGTCTCCTAAATTTCAAGCTTCTCTCAAAGTCAAGCAACCAATTTTGTACTTCTCCCTATAATTGATACCTAAGAATCTAGAGTTTAGCCTAAGGATTCATCACTCTCCCTTTCTATCACACAACACAACTCTATTTTCTCTAAACGTTATTAGCATGGTACTCAAGAAAATCATTAGCCATTTTCAACAATCACAAGAAATAAAAAACTAGGTCATATACAAGTAAAACAACCAAGACAAAGTCATTTCTCGGCACTCCTCAGTGGGGGCACAAAAAAAGAGATGTTACACAAGCGGTGATTAAGAACAAGTCTCACTCATAACTCGATAACGAGCCGTTAAGGAGTGCCGATTGGGAAAATTGACTTTGTCAGATGCATAAAACAATACAAAAAATTTAAATGTCTCGACAACCACCACATGAACCACACACGAAACCAAACAACACACAATGCCTATTATAGCTCAAACAACTAAAACCCAAATTCAGGTAGACCAACACTCAAACACAAATTTCGAAAACACCAATATGTCACATAAAAAATCAAAACAAACTTTGAAGACAATCCAACATCATGGAAACTTCATACCTTGATAACATTAGGCTATCACTTGGCGATCCGACATCCAAATTCTCAGACTTCATACTCTCACATGCAACCTTCTTCTCACCTCTCTCACAAGATACAATTGGAATTGAGGGGGAAGGCCCTTAACTCTTCTCTTTCTCATCCTTATATAGATTTCACAAGTTCTCTCACACACATTAGGCTTTTTTCTTTCAGCTTTTGGCTTTTGCTTTTCTACAGCTTTTTACTATTTTCGTTTTTTCTACTCTATGCTTGTTTGCAACTTGCTTAGATCATAACTTCTTCATATGAACTTTGAATATAGTCATTTGGATATTCAAAACAATCGAACATACTTGGACAACAAGCCATCGTGGGAAGAATTGCGAAAATCTATCAAAAATGGGAAAAAATATGGATTTTCGTAAATGGCATCATTTTTTTCCATCTTTTATCTTGGATGACTTATTCCCTTCCTTGGTCTATTGTTCTTGTAATTGCAAACACTTTTAGCACACATGTTCTCTTTTTCTTCAAGAAATAATCGTTGGCGATATAAAACTTACGACATTTTCCTTTGATCATTGAGTCTTCAAAATAAACATTCTCTGGATATGAACCTGTTTTTTATGCAGTGTACCCTAGCAAGAATATGGTTTTTTAAAATGAACTTCGTGCCCAATCATTCATGATTTGGAAAAATATACAATATCGAATCCATGATATGCAACCAATCAAGCAATGCTCACACGAAAAAATATGGATACACTGAAGAACTGTGCCTTGCCTATCTACATATGCTTGTGCATCATGCAAAGTGCAAACAAAGTTCCTTGATAATTTTAATCCTTAACCTCACCTCTCCACGCTCAACAAGAAAAGATGTCATACTCTGCTCTACCCAAATTCTCACAATCACTCAGGAAATAGTGGTTCTCAAGATGTTGACCAAATAAGAGCAACCCATCTCACAATTGGCCGTGTCCTTCACGACCCTTTGTCTCATCCAACCACCTTACATACTCAACCAAAGGTTTCTAACATTGTGATAAAAATTCCAAATATTGTGTGTGCAAGAAATGTGTGTGATCAATGACAGGTGCTCTCTCGTGTGTGCATGCAACTAAGATTTACTACATATAGCTGTAGCACGCCTCATGCCGTGCTAGTGCTCAATAATGGTGCAAAACATGCATAAACCTAACCCATGGCATGGAAGTATTTGATAAGAACAGGAGACGGCCCCCAAGTGCAGTGCATCAACAAGTACAACGTGAAGTGGTCATGAATCCATAATCCTCGTGATGTGCAGGAATCCTAGTAAGAAAACAAACCTTGTTCCACAATGTTCGACAGCTACTAGCAAACTCCAGCTTCAACCTGTCGAAAAAAAATACCAAGCTCAACCAAGGCTATCAAGTTTCACACTCAACAAACCAAAAAATTTGACAAAAACCTACACTAGATGGACATAGAAAATCCAACTACAAAACAACAAAGCAATCATTCAAGCAAACAAGTAAGCTAATAGAAATCAAACCCTAACTATAATTTGATTAGGAGTTTTCAGTTTTCACAAAAACGCTTGACAACGTTATGACAATTGGAGGCAGGTATGTTCTCGTCTCTCTATGCACACATGGGGTCTCTACTATCACCACAGGACACATCATCCTCTTCTGTACACTGCACAAAAAGGCTCCCTATCCTTCCTACTTGCACCTATGCCAGATGGGGTTGGACATACTAATGCACCATCAACTTTGCACCATGACATACTACCTTTGCACCATCCCTATTGTCGATTCCTAACCCCGGTGTGAGATTTGGGTTTCAATCATGATTCACTTAAGTGATGTCAGTACTAGGGCGAGTGAATGTTCTTTCATTGCAATTCCCTTAACAAATCTTCCTGCGTGGGTATTGCTCCTGTGTGGTCCCTACCCAGTTAGATGTATACGTGCTGCAAAGACACCTTAGTCTCTCATGCATTCGATTGCGACACAGTATGTGACATCGAGAATCAACCTTGATTCTTTCCAACATGGGCCAAGTTTTTCTAAACCTACACCTTTTGTTTATTAGTGATGGTCAAGTCCTAAGTGTGGGGATGTCAGTAGTTGATTTGATGTGTCATCCTAGGTCCTTGATGTTAAATTTACCCTTTCCATTACGGTTTTAAGTGTGGGGACGCATCCCTGAGCGTCTATGATGCATACCCCCTGCATATGCCTCAATCTAATCATGCATCTATGCCATGACCTGCTTTTATCCTGATGGGGTCCCTTTCCCCATCCACCCTTTCACTTTTATCCCACTCTTGGGACTGTTCCTTCTCTATTTCCCTTTATCCCTTGTTTTGAAGTTTTTTTATCATGTGAACGTACATATGTTCCCCAGAACCTCAATCCAACCTTACAACCCTGTTTGTCCATTCAACTGACCCTTTTTTCTATTTTCCAACCCCTATTCTGCCAGACGGTTATTGTGTTATAAATTTTTGAACCATTTTTCGTCAATTAGATGTGTTTCCATGTGAACACATTCTTTCTACTTTGGAACAACAATCTAACATGATAGTCCTGCCTTACACCTTTCCCTTGTCATTTTTCCTTTTTTACTGCCTTTCATTCCGATGCATGGTTCAGTGGTTATTAGTTTTTGTGGATTTTTGAGACATTTTCGTGCGTATTTTTTACATTTTTCGATGTCCCCATGCCTTCTTTTCACCGGACTTCCAATTCAAATTGATAGTCATGTCCAGCCAACCCTGATACTCGGTTATTCTTGTATTAATTTTCGAGTTCATTTTCGAGTCTATTTTTTGGGTTTTTCCCATGTGAACGCAACCTATCTCAATCAGAACCATGTTTTGACGTGATACCTTTGTCAAGCACATTTTTTTGCACATTTTTTCTTATTTTTTCCCTATGTTTTGGCAAGTGGATTTTCTAATATTAATCCATGTATGTATTTTTGGGCTCGATTTTTTGCATTTTTCCCATGTGAATGCTTGGCATTCTCGCAAACCCCCTGTTGCATTTTGCCATTGTCTTTCCCTTGCCTTCGGACACATTTTTTATTTTTACGACATTTCATTCTGATACACGATTTGGGTTTTATTAAATTTTTCATGTTTTTACGTGTGTATGCGCCTCTCACGTTGTGCATAAACATCCACATTTTTTAATTTTCTTGTTCTTTAATGCGTTTGTGGCACCGTTCACCCCCATGATGGTTTCTCGATCTTCTACAAGGTCCCGCCATTGTAAAATGTTTTACCCCCACCCCGCACCTATGTGCGGGATGAGGGGGCTCCCTTGTTTTTCTTTTTATTATTTATTATTATTTATTTATTGTTAAATTCTTTTAATTTCAACAAAAATTAACTCCCTCCCCCCTTCCCCGACAGTTCCCTCCTCCCCCCTCTCCTTCCTCCCTCTTCTCTCTCCTTTTCTTTCTCTCTCATTCTTTCTTCTTCTCTCTCCTTGACCCCTCCCTCTCTCTATCCCCTCTCTTCGTGCTTCTGCTCTCCCTCTTGCTTTCTATCTTCTTCTGTCATCTCCTCCTCCTCCTCCTCCTCCTCCTCCTTCTTCTTCTTCTTCTTCTTCTTCTTCTTCTTCTTCTTCTTCTTCTTCTTCTTCTTCTTCTTTCATCTCCTTCTCCTTCTTCTCCTGCTTCTTGCATCTCCTCCTCCTCCTCCTCCTTCTTCTTCTTCTTCCCCCTCCTTTTCCTCTTCCTCCCGCCGCTGCCGCCCTACCCAAGCCGCTGCCTTCTCCTCTGTCATCACCGCCACCTCCTTAGCCCTCATCTTGTCCCCACACCCCCCTACTAAGCCCCCCTTTCCCCCAATAAACCCACCTCCCCCTAAGCCCCCCTTCCCACCTTTCCACCCTTACACCTCGTAGAACCCCTCTCTTTTCCCTAGCCCCCCTTTCCCCGTCTCCCCCCTAACTTGTTGCCCATCGTGTGCTTAGTCCCGTCTTTAACCCACACACATTCACATTCAACATACACGCAGTTGCGGTGTGTTTGTGTGGTCTTGCGCGCACGCAGGAGTTGTCTTGCTGTATCCAAGAGTTCCTTATACGTGTTCACGCATGGGGACGCGCATCTGGTCTTGTCTTTGTGGTGGTGCATGCCCGTCTCTTCACATGAAGTTGTTCACATGCACACTTGGGTACCTCCTTTTTTATTTTCCTAACACCCGTGAAAACACCCAAAAACACCTAAAAACACCCAAAAATACTTAAAAATATTTACAAATTCATATACATCCAAAATGAAATCCAAAAAATAGCTAAAATTTTCTTTAACAGCTTGAAAAGTTTTTTGGATTATTCTCCTTGTCATAATTGCAAAAAATTAAGAATATTCAAAATCCTTTTATAATTAATTAAAAATTAAATAAAACTCGTTAAAAATAAAAAAATAGAAAATCCATTTGTATTTAAATAACATAAATTTATTGCATATTTTTGGTATATTCTGTTTGCTAAAAATAGTGTATCCAATGGACAAAATATTATTTTAAGGCCAAAATACTAAATTTTTTACCTAAATTCATAGAGATTTCATTTTGCATTCCGAAAATAAGCTAAAAAATACTGAAAAATATAGACACATAGTTGAAACCTGATGGTTTAACTCTCACTCAGGGTTGATTATAGAAAGTTTGTTATTAAAATTATTTTTAAAAAACATAATAAAATAAAAAATACATAAATAATAATTATAATCATACAAAAACACTAATCACAACTAAATAAACTAAATAGGACCACACTAAAGTTGCCTTGATATTTTTTTTAAAAAAATAAGGTGTTTCATTTTTTTCAAGTTAGTAGCTTTTACTTTTTTTTTGGACTCAATGCATCTTGGGACTAATCCATGCGCCCTTAGTTTCTTCAATACACACCTCTGTCAGGTATTTATTTTTTATATTTTCTACTCTTTTTTTTTCACCCCATAATCACAGTTAATTTTTAAAATGAACTTTAATCGCTCACTTTTCTACGCTCGCTCGTGCCAAACACACATTTTTTAAATAAATTAAAATAAATCAACCATTCACTTGGCATGCACTTTATGCGCTATAGACACATCTAATTTTATTTAAAAGATGAATTTATCGTCACAAGTACATGCACTAAACAAAAAGTACTAAACATACACTTAATTTTTAATCAATGAATATGCATTTAGAGACCTCAGTCTGGAAATTGCAGTCCAGGATTCGTTTAAAGCGCCGCTTCACCCTAATAATTTATAATTAACATTTTAAGAGGAACCGTCATTTCCTTTTTAAGATTTTACGTCTAATAAAATTTCATCTATTTTTAAATAATTTTTTAAAATAAACCTTCATTAAAACTAATTCTCCTCACTGCATTTATTCCCCTTTTCAATAAATGCGCTTTGTGGAATAGGCACATGCAGTCTTTCGAGTTGTAATTGCTTATCGAAGTTCTGGTCATATTTTGAGTGGGTTGTTGTTGTATTATGGTTTGGTTGCTATGACACGATTATAGGTACAGTTTGTAGTTTTCTTTCTTGCCTGATACAATGATTCATGGTGTTTGTTTGTCTTGCATCGCATGAAGCTTTTAGTCACATATGTGTTAATGTCATACTGGAAATTTTTCAAGGATGTGGATTGCTTGGGGTGGTCAGTCGGTCAGTCACATCTGTGTGTGTCTATTCTGGTCAATCTCTTATTTATGGTTATTCTTTTGTTTTGCAAGCATTCATTGTAATTGTCTCTGTGTGTGGTGTGTGTGTAATCTATCTGAATGGAACCTTAAGCTCCTTCTCTAGTCCAGTACGTTCCCTTGGTGTCTCACGATTATTCTTTATTGCTGGAGTTTGAACTTATTAGCAAAGAAAGATTTTCCAAGTTCATTGCACTCTCATTACCACTCATCCCAGAGAATACTGATACTTGTGATCAATTTCTAGCCTCTTATAGTAAGGGGTCTGGTTCTATCAGAGGAACAATTGTCCAATTGACACCTAAAAGTTTGGGCAAGACTCTATCTTTACCCTATCAGGGAGACTCTTTCCCTATTTCTCAACAACTATTCTCGAATGAGGATACCCTTAAATTGTTGTAGAAGTAGACACAACATGTGTTGGATCCCAAGAAGGTTCTTACTACTTCTAGCATTAGTGTCTCCATGATCTCCAATCCTATGTGGAAGCTGCTATGCCAGTTCCTTCACGAGAGGTTTATGTCTATGAAGACACCCTCTAATTATCTTTCAAAGGAGTTGTTTACAACTTCTAGAATGGTGTTGAAAGGCATAACTATTGATTGGAGTTCCTACCTTTTTGTCTTTTTGGCATATGCCGCCCCTCCAAAGGAAGTTCCTACCTTAATAGTTGATCCACGAGAAGCTCCTCCCCCTACTGAACACTCTGATGTCATCAATTGATAATCTTGATCTTATTCCTCCTGTGGTAATTTAGAGGAAACACTTAAAACGAGTGGTTGAATCAGCCCCAGCTCCTCCTCCAATCTCCGTTCTTGATCAATCTAGTAGTCCTATGAGCTTTCCTCACAATGCTGAATCTTTTCAAAGCACATCGCGAGGGTACTCTGGATATTTCCATCCCTTCAGTACAACACTGGGTAGCTCGAGATGCAATTCCCTTCCTATGTCAAGATGTTCAACGTTCTATTAAGCTCTTAGTGAACACTTCATGTATCCAGCACTTCTATTCCTCTTACTATGACGAAGTCAAAGAGACCAAAGAAGAGGTGACAAAAGCAACTGCAGAACTAGCTTTTGCTCATGAATGCTTTTTTCATCTTTGTACCCAAATAGAGCAACAAACCAAGATCATTGACGCTCGGAAAATGGACATTTCTAGTTTGCACACTCAGTTAACTAACACTAAAACCCAAGTGGTTAATGTGGCTGAGGAAACAAATAGCTTATTGAAGGAATCTCAAGAGCTTTAGGCTTTGCTAGCCGCCCAGATAGAGGAGCTTCAGATAGCAAATACCACCTTAGAACATAGTAGAATCCAAATTCAGCAACTTAATGAGCAATTGGTCCAGTCATGTTCTTCTACACGAGTTCTTCTACACCGAGTATTGGGCAACGAGTTTCTTCTTTGACCGTTGCGGACTTGGCAGTTCTCCAACGACAAGCCACGTTATGTCTGTTGTTCCAAGCTAAAGTAGAAAGACTGTAGTCAAGGATGAACTTATTATGGACTTATTATGGTCTTCATTTGAGAAATTTCAAGAGTATATTCCTCTCAACGATGGATCTACCTCTTCTAGAGGATGGTTGGAGTGGACCCTAGTCTTCTAATTTGCTGACAGAAGTAGTCCATATGGTCTTTGAGGATTCCTTGACTTTGGATACAATGATGATGTCTTATATGTATTTACGAGGTGATCTGTTCACTCTAGATGAAGAAGATGTGGCTTGGTATGTAAGGGATGTGGTCTTATAAGCTGCCTTGTACGTCAAACATTTGGAGTTGAGGATAGATGAAATGTTCCAGTGCTATTCTTCTAAAGTGGCTACTTGCCCTGATACTTTATGGCATATAATGATTGATTATGTAGTCCTGAAACAACGTCAGAATAAAGCCTCTACTCATGTGCAAAACACTAACCAACTAAGGCTGGATATTTTAGCTTATCTTTCCAAGAACATCCCTTTGATTCATCCTTCTTTGATGCCTACCATTAACGATCTGCTTTAGGTCCATGCATTCCTAGCTTATCTTACTATCAACAAATGGCCCATTGATATTATGCTTCTTTTTTCCTTTATCAATCCAACTCAGCTGTCATCTTATCTCTCCTGTTCCAACCTCAGGGTGCTCCTCAAATTCCAATCTTTACCTATTGTTCTTTCATTGAAGATCGAGTATTTTTGCCTTCTCCACCTTGTCCTTCCCCATCTATCCATATTCCTTCATGTGGTAGCTTTCGCTCAACCGCCAAGACCCATGGACCACTTGTTGTTTTAAGCGTTCGAAGCGAGGTCTAATGGCTATCTCTCACCTAGCCGACGCGCCGTCGATCCTACGAGTGTAGTGAGCTTACCTTGATACTTGATCGAGTACCCCTCTCTCTCTTGCACTCCGATAGCTCCACGATTCTTGATGCTAGCTCAAGCATCCTCAAACCTCCTCCATCTCCAAGCTCCATCCTCCATAGCCGCGCACGCAAGAAAAGAGAATAGAAGAGAAGAGAAGAGAAGAGAAGAGAAGAGGAGATGGTGAAGAGCTTCACCCTCTTGATCCCTTGCTCCCACACACACTCACTCCCTCACACTCTCATACTCCCTCTCTCAAGAGCACACACAAGCAAGAAGGAGAGAAGAAGAGAGGAAGAAGAAGACTCTTTTTGCCCCACACCAAAAGAATGAGCTTCTCATTCACTTTTCAACTTTATATACAAAGCCCTAAATCCTTTTTGGGCGGTCATCCCCTTATCCCCTCTTTTACATGGCCAGCCATAGCCTAGGCCCTTTTGCCTATTGTCCTTCTATCTTCCTAGCTTCCTTTCCATCGCCCGTCTACATTTACAAATTGCACGGGTGAGAGTGCGACGCTCCTTGAATTAAACCATGATGCACTTGCGCTCTTTTACAAAAGTTTTGACTTGCGCTTTTCCTTATGCGCCTTTGTCTTCCGTTTCTCTTTGCCTTGGCCATTGTCTTTTTCTTCTGTTTTAGCTTTCCAGATTTTCCACCGCCTGGCACTCTTTTACAAGATTTAAGGGTGTGCCTTTGTATTTTAAAATGCACATTTTTCCTTTTGCATTTGCCTTGGACTTTTTAAGGTTGCCCTTGCGCTTTTGGCCTTTTCTCCTCTTCTTTCTTCAGTTAAGCTACCTTTTTTCCACCTTTTCCCTACGTCTTTTTTATTTCCTTTTGCTTTCTTCATGTTGGGATTAACATTACCCCCTCCTAAACGAGTGCCAGTCCCATGGCACTCACCGCCGTAGGTAGGAGGCATTAGCATGAACCTAAGACGTGGGTGGCAAGGGCATGTGTGGTTGCCATGGCGGAGTGTTGGTAGTGGTGGGGAGAAAGGTCATTGGGGGCACGTTGGTGGGTTCAGTGGTAGGTGGGAGGGCAATGGGAGTTGGTGGTAGGGTTGTTCTTTGGGGGGGTTGCACCGATGGAGTACAAGGGGCGGTTTGTTGGGGATTCAGTGTATGATGATTATTGGTAGGCTTACAAGGTGATAAGGATAGGAATTCAGAGTTGAGTGTTGATGAAGAGCGAACGGCACATTCGTTGGAGTCATCAATACCTGCAATTGAAAAACCTCCCATGTGGTCTCTCCCTAAGGGTAGTGCTAGTCTTCTTTATCGTGCACAAGACATATTTTGATTAGTTTGGGAGACAGGTCAAACTCTAAGCAAGCCTGGAGTATTGTCCTGCACTTGAGGATCCAAACCGTGTATAGGTTATAGTGTGAATATTAAGTGAGTACACGTGCGTATTTAGGTATTACTTAGTTAGAAGACTGTCGGCCTAGTTCCTTGTATAGCAATGGGTAAGTGAAGCAAGGGGCTAAGTTGATGGAAAAATTTATCGATGAAGACGGGGAGTACACTTGAAGATTGCTTGAGACATCATTATGGTCTTGTCAAGGCAATGTAGCATAATTGAGCTCCTTGATGTCTTAGCTTTTGGTAGCTAGTGGCTACTTGTAGTGCTTGAAAAGTATGGTGTACTTTTCCATTGTCTTGCATGCCTTGCTTACCACTGTGGATTGTAATGGCATTGAGATGGAGTGCAAAAGAATCGTGCAAGTGGTTCAGGGTGACAGGTCTAACCATAGGCGAGGCGAGCTCCCTAGATATGTCCTGCCCTTAATGTGCCCTGAACAATTGTGGGGGATGTACAAAGGGCTAGGGGATTAGGGACGGAGCCAGCCGACCAAGGTCACTAGACGTATCTAATTTGAGGACCCCTGGGTGCGGTGCTGTGATCGTGTGTGCTTTTTTTTTCTTTTTTCTTTTTTCTTTTTTCCTTTCCTTTTCTTTTCTTTTCTTTCTTTCTTTCTTTTTGTGTGAAAAAAAAATGAATACAATCAATGCCATACATTGAGGCTAGTAGCCTTTCATTTGGATTGAGAAATGTTGGGATCCAAAGGCTATGAAGAATGGATATTACAAATATGATTGTGTCACCAGCCTTGATGCTAGAGGAATTGTTGTTGAGATGAAGAGATACACTTGAGATTTTGCAAACCTCTTTGTCACATATGAGACATCGAACAATTGAGGTAGCACTTGGAGTGAGCTGTGCATGGACAAGGGAAGAGCGTCTTGCGAATTGAATCCTGGATGATGAAGAGACGTTTGCCCTTGTTGAGAGCGTGGCTCCTGCCTGAACATAGAGTTTGACCAAGAAGGAGGAGGTAATCGATGATTATGCTTTGGCCATGCTCAGTTGCAATATGTGCTTTCTGCAGAGGTGTCCTTGGGTTCTCATCCAATGGTGTTTCCATCATGGCTTTTGTTTCTTGGTATTCCTCTCACGTCCTCCATAATGGCTCTTTGTGGGGTTGGTAGTCTTGTGGTGACTTGGATATTAAACGTTTCTAGGCATTGACATGTGTCATTCTGCATTCACTTGGAAAGGCATGAGAGTACATGCAAGTCACATGCTAGAACCATAATGAAAATATCCAGCTAAACAAGACATCGCCAACCTGAATCCCTTAGTTTTGACTTGATGCGTATCACCTGCACTTGGTCATCATTGCTCATGGGGTATGTTGGCCTTTGGTTCTTTTGGTATTATTTACACAGTCACAAAACACGTTGTTTATTTATGCACATGTTCATGAAACCATGTCACTCCGTGAGGATAAAAACCAATTGTAGAACTCAGGATTGTACTTGAGTGCGGCACACATATCTAGCTTCTATGGTAGCCTACTTAGCAATAATAAGTATTTGGCAACATCGAGTAGCATGGTGCCTTGTCCGAGTCTACTAGAAACATGTAGCTCCTCCTCAGTGAGAACTTTATCAATCAAAGGGCTCTTTAGGCTAGTTCCAGCTAGGTCCATACCTCGAACTGTAGCTAGAACTCGAAATGAAGTTGGTGCCACATAGGTCGAGTCTCTTTGGGACCGCCATTTGGCCAGTCGCTCCTCTGAGACTGTCATGATTTGGGCTCCAAGTTCGGCCATTGTAGCGCGGTTTTCAAACCAACGTTTTTCAAATTGGCTTCTACTCTCTAATTAGTTACTTTAGTTGTTCTATCTCTAAGAGATTCGGCCGGTAAAGCGTTTCATTAAATGTCATGGTTAAGCGTAGTTCGTCAGCCTCCTCGTCAGAGATGAGTCACATGCATTCATGTAAGATCTTGTCATAATGTCCGTCAAGATATTCTTGCTCTTCCCACAATAGCGGATAAGACAAATATTCCTCAAGCTGCTCCCTAGGGAATGTGCCCATGTTTGCATGAACATAGACACGTGCGAATAATTTTAGTTTAGTGTCCCACTCTGTCAAGCACTCTGCGACATCTCTATGTTCTATGAGGGCTTGCTCGGTTGCTATCTCATGCAAAGTTCTAAGGGTTTCCTTAGGCTTTAGCATAGCTGGGGACTCAAGCCTAGATGAGCAAGATTGATCAACGCTAGGATTGCTCATGCTCTCAGGGATTGTGTGTTTTTCTTGAGGTTTTGCTGCTATTTTGTCATGGTTCTCCTCGGTTTTGACTGGTATAGATTTGTCACCCTGTTGTGACAGTGTTGTATCCACTCTTGATTGGTCAATGTGAGTTCTGTTGTCAGTGGATTGAGTATTGCAAGCAACTATTGATGGTAACAGTTGCTTTGATTTTTCAAAACACATGGATGTGTCTGAGGTTTCACTGCTATTAGGAGAGGCATCAATGGGTTCATTGGTGGATGGACTCGATGCTTTATTCATCAGCTCTCAGCGCTCTTCATCTCAATGTCCTTGGGGTCCACAACCACCTGTAGCTGCTGTTGTTTTCATTGTTTTCTCCTCTTTTTCTTGGTTAGAGAAGGTGCATCTCTCAATGACTTAGGACCCTAGACTAGGTCAACTGTTGATGTGCTTGGTTGGGCCTCAACATTCTCTTTCTCTAGTGTGTCCTTATGGGACACAACCGTGGCCTATTGAATAGCCTCGCTAGGTTGTGAGGATACAAATGTCTTTATTTTTTGAGAGTCTAGCTCTTCCCTTCTGTTTAACTCCTCTAGCCTAGGCTTTAGGCGCTTTGGAAGTGTTGGAGTTGTCAATGAAGTTGGTTGCAATACCTCCTCCATAGGTAAACTGCTAAGGACAAGTTCTGCAAGGGGCATTGTCACGGCCAAGGGCTGTGACTGCTATGATCCTTGGTTGGAAATAGTAGTAGCGAGTTTAGTGGGCTAGCTACCCTTGGTGGATTGCGGTGTCAAGTCCTTGGGGTGATCGGAAGTGGTCATGTCTTTTGTTGCCCTTTGAGCACTCATCTGTATAGATCGAGCATGAGTTGATCTAGTCACATTAGGTTGCTCAGGCATATCCTTGGGTTGAGAGCTACAGATGGCGTTATGTCCCACCTCTTGGAAATTCGAAAGCTTAGATGGAGATAGAGATTGGAATTGAGCAGTCGCCCTTGACAACTGCTGTAGTGCTTCCTGTGTCTGTCTGGGAAAAGAGGGCGTAGGAGATCTAGGACTCATAGGTGGATGTGGCACTAGTTGAATGATTTGCTCAAGGCTATTAGACGATTGTGCCATTTGCTTTGTTGAGCGAGCAGCCTTGCCATGAGCAATGTTGTGCCTATGATGCTTGTTCTCCCCTTGGGAAATCAAAGGCTCTTTGGGCACTAATGATTTTTGTGCATGCTCAATGGCTACATATGACATCTGTCTATTTAGTATGCTAGGCTGAGGCTCTTTCTTTCGAACAATCATGTTTGGTTTGTTGCCTCGAAACCTAGAGTTTCTGCTAGATTTCCTCTTGTGCTTCATTGCTTTTGATGCACTCTGGCCTTCAGCTGATGGAGGCGGTTTAGCAGGGGATTTTGATATCCAAATCCATCAGTTACCTGCGTAGTACCCTTGAGTACGTAGCAATGCTTTGGATATCCATCATGGCATTGTGCTGACCCTCCATCGATGCATGTGTCTATAAGACTTGGGCTTCTTTTGGGGTCTTCTACGATATTTGTAAGTCCAAAGCTTGTCCTTGGCATTGTCTCTTGACCTTCTTGTTTCAAGCATGGCCTCACTCACTGGTTCTCGTTGTTCGACCTGTGCTTGTATTAACTCTTCCAACAAGTCATTTCTCTCGTCAGCAAGCTTGACTATTATGTCAGCACCTTGCTTGCCTTTCCCTCGAGGTTTGATGAGGTCACCCTTGCTAAAGGTTGTGACTATCCTCACACCCGGTAGTGTCAGGTGTATCCTCTGTGCTACATAGTCGGCCTCACACTTGGTCACCCTTTTGAAGGGTCTTCCTAGGAGGGTTTCTTTCCCGCAACTAGCACTATTTGGAGGAACATGAAATAGGATAGGCAAGCTTTCCATTTCAATTGTCGCAAGGATTTCGCACTTCCCTATGAGTGCTTGTGGGTGTCCCCCATAAGGGCTAAGAATTGCACTAGTCAGTGTGAGATCTGGTTGGCGTAGTAGGGTCCATGATTCATAGGTCAAGATGTTAAAATCTGCTCCTTCATCAATCAGAGCATCGATAGTATGCTCTCTTTTCGCAGTGAGTTTGATCCTAAGTTAAGCAGGTGGTACTATGTCTTCATCTTCGGGTCTTGGCTCGTAAATTTAAGTCTTCTGATAGATGCCTTTGAGTCCCTAACTGCACAGTCAGACGTGGATTCTCTACTGAGGTCTTGGGTCGTTTGTGCAGCGTTGCTCAAGGTACATCTATCGTTAGGATTGTCATGTCTAGTCATCCTCGCATTGATAGCTTGATGATGTTGCATTCTACTTCGACTAGACGTAGTTTGAACAAAATGTACATGTGTTCCTGTGGTGTGACCTTTTTGCCCTAGATAGCTAGATTGACCCGTTGGGATTCTAGGGTCTCTATTTCTCTCTGTTCGGGTATGGACTTTTGGTTGCTCTTTTACAAGTGAGGATCTATGCTCGTGTAGAGCCATTACTACACTAGGGTCTAATTTGGAGGACCTGTCACGATGCGCGTTTTTCCTCCAACCTACTTGGGGGAGGTGCGGAGGGGGCAGAGCCCCCTCTGCGGGGGTCCGTTATGGTAAACACCATGCGCAATTTTGGAGGACCGTTTATATCCAAATTTTTAACTACTTGCTCTAAGTTTCAGCCTAGTGACGGATCTGTGATGTGCCTTTAGCTCTATGTAACCTTTGGGGTCAATTTTGGGGTTTAGATGCATCAAAATTTGTGTTTTAGATACCTGTCTGATTTTGACAGTTTTTTGTTTGATTCTCAAATGTCCGATTTTCAGGAGTCCAATTATCAAAATCGAACGTCCAATTTTGGGTTGGTCCAATCAGCCCAGTGGTCCGATTGCTGACGTGTCCTAATCTATGGGTTCGATTCTATGAATCGGATAGGGGTGGGTCGGATTTCCTCGATCGGACGAAGCGTCCGATCAGATAGGCTAGTCTAAGTAATTTGAGTGGTCTGAGTTCAAGTGTCTGAGTGGTCTGATCAAACGATTGTCCAAGCGTCCGATTCTCAGAATCGGACCCTAGATCGAGTATCCGATTTCAAACTAGTCTGATTCCGAATTGGTCGGATTCTGGACTGGTCCCGGTTCTGGGTGATCCGATTCTGGTTTGACTGGTCTGATTCCGGACTGTTTCAATTTTGGGACTCGGACGGCCTGGTCCGAGGATACGAACAGCGGCCCACGAGTTGTGCGCGATGCCTCTAGGTCAACGTCTACTCCACCGAATCATCCAACGCCTTCCAAATAGATACAAAACACTTTAAGGAAATGCCAGACATACCTCGAATCACTATGGTGCTCGAATCAAATGGCACTCCAAGGATCTGTGCCTCTATTTCCCTGTTTTAGCCTGTTATACAGCAATAGAAAACCCTACTGTTTGCTTCTTCTTTTTTGTTTTTTCCTATCCTAAATGTATACAAATCACAAAGCAATCACCTACACTACTCCAACATGCTTTTTCAAATCCAAAAAACCAAAAACCTACTTGCTAAGGAGATTAAATACCTCTTCAAACTCCCTCGCTTCCTACCTATCTACCTCAAGCACCAGTTTGGGGAAAACCCTACTCTAATGCTCGATTCGAAGCGCGTACGCGCTCAAGGCTTGAATCCGTTGGTCCCGGTGATGGAACCAAAATGTGGGAGCTTTCGCTCAACCGCCAAGACCCATGGACCGCTTGTTGTTTCAAGTGTTCCAAGGAGCTCTAATGGCTATCTCTCACCTAGCTGATGCACCGTCGATCCTACGGGTGTAGTGAGCTTACCTTGATACTTGATTGAGTACGCCTCTCTCTCTTCCACTCCATTAGCTCCATGATTCTTGATGCTAGCTCAAGCATCCTCAAGCCTCCTCCATCTCCAAGCTCCATCCTCCATAGTCGCGTACGTAAGAGAAGAGAAGAGAAGAGAAGAAAAGAAGAGAAGAGGAGATGGTGAAGAGCTTCACCCTCTTGATCCCTCACTGCCACACACACTCACTCTCTCACACTCTCACACTCCCTCTCTCAAGAGCACACACAAGCAAGAAGGGGAGAAGAAGAGAGGAAGAATAAGACTCTTTTTGCTACACACCAAAAGAATGAGCTTCTCATTCACTTTTCAACTTTATATACAAAACCCTAAATCCTTTTTGGGCGGTCATCCCCTTATCCCCTTTTTTACATGGCCGGCCATAGCCTAGGCCCTTTTTCCCATAGTCCTTCTATCTTCCTAGCTTCCTTTCCATCGCCCATCTACATTTACAAATTGCACGGGTGAGAGCCCGGCGCTCCTTGAATTAAACTATGATGTGCTTGCGCTCTTTTACAAAAGTTTTGGCTTGAGCTTTTCCTTGTGCGCCTTTGTCTTCTGTTTTTCTTTTCCTTGGCCATTGTCTTTGTCTTCTGTTTTAGCTTTCCAGATTTTCCACCGCCTGGCACTCTTTTACAAGATTTCAGGGTGTGCCTTTGTATTTTAAAATGCACATTTTCCCTCTTGCATTTGCCTTGGACTTTTTAAGGTTGCCCTTACGCTTTTGGCCTTTTCTCCTCTTCTTTCTTCAGTCGAGCTACCTTTTTTCTGCCTTTGCCCTATGTCTTTTTTATTTCCTTTTGCTTTCTTCATGTTGGGGTTAACACTTCTACTTTTTCTGCTCATTAGTTAACATATTTCTTAATTGATTCATCTAAATTCTTAGCTATTTTTTCTTTAGCTTATTCCTCATTTTATGATTTTTCCTAGCATTCTTTTCATCCTCTTTTACCCATTCCTCTTTCATCTCCTACCACTTCAATTTCTCAACCCCCTCATTTGGTTAGTGGGTATGAAGGATTTGATCAGAAGATTCCAAGAAGAAGAGGATGGAGTTCAATTGATTCTCTTATGGAACCAAAGATTTATTGGCCATTAATTCCAAGGGAGTGGACAACTGCTAGTCAAGCATACCAAAATTATCTCTAATTTTTCCAATAGTATTCACAATCTTCAGATCCTTTAATGACAATGATAGCCCATTTTACTTTATATCTAGCATATATGCATAGGCATTTCCATAATGCTCAAAAGGCCATTCCAAAGTTATGTATGAATGTCAATGTAAACATTGATTCCCAACAACTGGATGCCCTATATTTTCATGCCCTTTGTCTACTTTGCAGATACCTTGTTTTGCTAGAAAGGATGTGGTGCCTTCAATTCTTTCAAAATTCTCCAAAATCTGTTGTAGACGAATCCTTATCCATGGATCGTTTTCGTAATCATCAAGCTCTCAAAAGGGATCATCTTCAGTGATACCCCTAGATGTATCTTCTATGCTTCTTAATCATATATCTCTCTTTTGGAGGTGCCATTCAAATGGTTGTTTTGTATTTGTGATGTGTTAATTTTTATGTGATGAGTTTGTGGTGGTTGAATATTGGATTTATTTGAGAGCTCTCTTTTTGACTACTTGAAGTGCTGGTGATGGTGGATGGAAAGCCTATAATGCAAAGCTGAAGAACCTCTTATATCCTTTACAAATTTGTCATGACTTCCTATTGTTTATAAGATGTGTTATTGGATACCAGTGTTTTCTTTTCATTATATCCTTTCTTAGATACATGTGATAAGTTGGGGTCGTGGTTGGGTGGATTATTGAAGATACTAAAGAAGATTGAGTTAAACTCTTAATGAAGTTATGTTACGTTTTTCTTAGTTCACGACGACGCTTCTTTATTAAATGTGGGGATATGCTAAATGCTGAAATGACTAGATTTTTGGTTGATTTTTGTTGTTTTTGAGGCTCGAATGGTTGATTTTTGATGGATTTTGAGTGATGATTAGTTGTTTTGGAAGTATTTGAGAGTTTTTTGAATGATATTAATTATGTTTTTGAAGCTCGTGATGATTCTCAGTAGAGATATGAGGCTCTTTGATATTTTGATAGATTCTATTAAGGTTGTGATTGGTTCTGATACCTTCTGTTTAGCTTCTATTTTGTTCTCTATGAAGCATGGATTAATGATTGATGGAACTTTAGAACATTTGAAAGCTCATTAAATGGTTTTTGATAGTTTGAAATGGTTTTACTATGAGTTATGAAATTCTAATGTTTTCTGTTGACCTTCTATAACCCTCTGTTGAGCTTCTGGCCTATGTTCCTGTTATGTTTTGTTCTGTATACTTCTGTAAGTGTTTTGTGTAATGTATGTGTGAATTTGAGAAAGTTTTCTAGCCTTGAAAAGAGGTGAATGTAAGCTCAAAAAATTTCAAGGAAGTGGAAGAATTAGCTTCTGAAGACTCAGGAGAAGACTAGAGTGAAGTGCCAGTAGTGAGTTATGAAGAGTCATTGTAGTGGCTCTAGTGGCCTTTCATATCAGACATACCTTTTGAAAGGGGCATCCACGACCAAAGAAGGATTATTATGAGTGATTGTTCAGTATTGTAGTGAGGAGATGATGTACTATTGATTGAGAGAGAAAGAGAGAGTAAGAGATAGCTGATTCTACGAAAAACAATGTATCTTTCTATGAGACATTGTGAGAGAGAACTATGAATTAGACAATGAAGATGAACACTATGTCATATTTTTCCATTCAAAGTGGTGATTCTTTTGTGTTCTCTATGTTAGTTGATGAATTCTATGAAGAAAATGAAGAGAATGATGAATTTTGTTGAAGATAAAGCCATGGAAGACTTTTTTTATGATGCTGCATGAAGATTTCTTACTAGTGATGTTCTTTTTCTTGTTGTGGTTATTTATAGAATGAAACAAAAGCTTGTTGATGTTACAGTATAGATTTTCTTGCAGTAGAAACCCCTTTTCCCTTGTGTCTCTCTTAGGGCTCCAATGCTATTTGTAACCCTTGACTATGCTTTAACCTAGCACTTGTATGCACAATCTTTTAATATCGTTCTTTTAACAGCTATACCATTCATAACCCTTGAGTAATTCTTTCTTGTAATTGCTCTATCAGCAAATAAGACAACTAAGTTTGGTTAAAAGAAACAATCAAATGCCAAATCATAACAATATGATAAAATAAATTCAAGCTACTCCTTTACATGAATTCATGTGCATGCCAAAGCGATATAACCTATGTTTCAGTGAATAGAGAAGATGACAATTAGTAAGTGGGTATTCGGAGATGAATTATCTCCACCCAGCATTGTATTCGTATTAACGATAACGCCTTGACCGGTGGCTCCATTGTTGGACACGGGATTACCATTCGTGCATGTCTCCCTCCATTTGGGGACTATACTTTCAGCTTATAAGTCTCTCTCTCTCTCTCTCTCTCTCTCTCTCTCTCTCTCTCTCTCTCTCTCTCTCTCTCGTCAGAGAGATAGCGTGCCGAGGTGACTCTCTTCTATTGCGAAGGGTGGTTAAGCTCGAGAATAAGAGGGGAAGGGTAAATGCGTGTGGCCACCCTCTAAGGAGGGGAAGATAGGGAGGAACCTTCTAGAAGGTTGTCTCTCTCTCTCCCCCCTAGGGTGCCCACTGGTGTCCCATTCCTCTTGTTTTCTCCTTACGATGGGGGGGGGGGGGGGAGTGGTTTGGCATCATCGTCTCCATCTTCTTCTTCACTGACATCATCTTCTGCATCTTCCTCGTTATCATCGTCTTCTTCCTCTCCGTTGGCATCATCCAAGTCGCCTCCTTCCTCCCCTCCTTGTCATCATGGATTGCTTCCTCCCCTCGTCACCTATTCGGCAACAACAGGGGGGAAGGTAATAATTTTTTTTTTCAATGTCCTTTAATTGAAAATGGAGGGGTTCCTATGTGAAAGGGGTGGGGGAATATTACAAGCACAACATGAAACACATGTTTTAGAATTCACGTGATACATTTTTCAAGAATATAGATTCTCTCTCTCTCTCTCTTTACAGGGGCGTGCATGTGTGTGCACTATACTTTGATATTGATCAAATCCCTCCTTGTTGTTGAAGGAGAGCTTGCCTGAGGAGATGCATCATGTAGAAGAGGCTACACTAACTTATTACCAAGTCGATAAACAAATTGAAAGTCTCAAAAAGCTCTATAAACTTTATGTGGCCACATGATGAGCAAAGATGTAGCATGCCAACAAGTAGATTATCTTAGGAGTAGCAAAAGCTTTTACACATATATTATATGATTTGCGTGTGGTGGGCGGAATATGATTTGCGTGTGGTGGGCGGAATTATAGCACATCAAAGTAGTAAGTAGTGGACTAGTAGCTAAAGAGCTTTGCTGCACCTCGGATGAACGTCGCCAGCAGCAGCGTTATTTATCCAACTTTAATTATTTGTTGAGGCAAGTGTTTAACGGAAAGAGACACCAATACGAGGATTGAAGCCACCCAATCCATCTCCCGGATAGATAACGGGTCCTGAACCTCCTCAAGAAGCCAGGGGTCGTCCTCCGGAATGAATAACGGGTCCAATGCCTCCCCATAGGCTTATACCATGCGTCGAAAGCGGCTGAGCTGATTGAGTGTGCTCCTGTGCGACCTTGGCGAAGTAGGCAGGCAGCCTGGCCAGCAATTCGGGCAGTCCCTCTGAGAAGATTAAGGCCTTAATGGCTGACATTCCAGCCGCTTCCGCCAGGGCCTCTGCCACGGCACTGGCGGCGCCCGCCGCTGCGCCTGCGAGGGCGACATCGATGATGAACTCCGTGGCGGAGATATCGCCGACATCCGCCCTGATCTTGGGGTCGCTGATGTACTGCGCAATGGCCTTCTGAATAAGGAGGCCAGCGGCTTTGCCCAGAGCACCACCGATCATTGCGCCGACAGGCCCCCCGACGGCAAGGCCTATGCTGGTGGCAATGAGGGTAACGATGGCATTGAGGTTTCTGGCCAAGGCGGCGGTGGCCTGGTCCGTCTTGCCTGCAATGTAGTAGACGCCTGCCACCACGAGGCCCACGCCAGGGACATCTTCTAGAAACTTGGTCAAGCCCGGGAATCTGTTGAACACTCCTTCCACCACGGCGTTGGCCACCTTGGCCGCCTCCTCGCCGAAGGTCTTGGCGGCGTCCGACAGCCATTGTACGGCCCCCTTTATCCAGTTCCACACGTCGTCCCACCACGTCGAGAACATCACTGCCGACGCGAACGTCGGAGAGCTACGGAGTGTCTGCACAAACTGATGTCCGCGCGGCCCCTTTGCAGCCTGGGCCGCCTCCGCCGCAGATGTCATCGCGCTCACCTCTGCCAAGAAGCGCAGGGCCGACACGTCGCTGCTGTTGGCCGCCAGCATGGCCGGAAGGTTCTGTACCTTCCCATCTGTTGCCAGCACGCGCTGCCGGAAGGCTTGCAAGCTCGCCGGCGCTGGGCGTGGCCCCGCTCTGCTGACAGCTCCAGTGTAACTACTGATGAACACGTCCGGTCCGATCACCAGCCCGTGCAAGGCCTTCACAGTTGCGCGCGCGTTCATAGCGAACAGCGCTGCCTCATTCGCTGCATGATCATCCGAAGTACCTCCGCGGGCGCTGCTGATGCTAGTGTGCACCTGCACTGCTCCCGCCAGGAAGCAGCTCAGATGCGGCGCGGCCTCCACAAACTCCGTCACCTTCTTCTGATCATATTGCCCCGACCCGTCCCCCGATGGCGCAGTCGTTACTGCTGCCCTCAACAGATTCTCCAATTCATCAACACTCCCTTCCCCAAACTCCTCGCGGGCAAAGGACAGTGAAGATGACGCAGCTAATAATTTCGAGGAAGCCATAGTGGCAGCCGCCCTAGCTCACTACAATTATGCTCTATTTGCTGAAGGAAAAACCAGTCTGAGATTCTAGCCTTGGGAGTTTGCAGTATACTGACTACGCCCTGATACGACGTGCTAAACGATTGCCTCGTATTTATATTCATGCAAGCTTGTAGATTGTATCGATGCGAATCATCACTGTGTCGGCCACCTTATTAAAAGTTATCGGTCATTACCTCTCCTTTCGAAGAACGTCTCATCAGAAGTTCATAATGGAGCCACTGGCCCATACCGGCCTTCTTCCTATAAGACTTGAAAATTTGCAGTGGTCCTGGTGTCCAGATGGGTCCAGTGAAAATCGCCACTCAAATGTCCAATTTATCTGGGAGCGGATCAATCATCACACCTGAAATGCTCGATCAATATGGGCCTAATGATAGCCAGGCAAATGCACGAGCGATGGTGGGATGCAATGATCGTTTTAAGGCATTGCGATATCGACGACGTATATTCGCAAAGGAACTTCCTTACAGCATGCACACCATGACTTGCCTTGTTCGAAAATAATGCGGTAGTTGTAATAAGCAAAAGAAAAAAGAACATAACATATTTTCGTCATCCCTTTGGAATATTTACATCAGCCCTATGGTTTTATGACATTGTCTTTTGCAATAGATTGTAATCGAGACACTCTCCTAGTATACTGCACTTCTAATTATAGCGCCTCAAATGCTCCAATGTCAAGATGGACCATCTCATGGCCAGCCAAGTATACAAGTTCGGGAGTGGATTAATCATCATGCGTTGGATACTCCAATCAAATGCATCAATTTATTGGATCACTACAACAATAATTTAGAATTCCCAATGAATTTCCTTAATGTGTCCATACCATGCCTTGATGAGAAAAGTGTTAACGTGCCCAAGTTCCAAAAAACCATGCAAAGACCTTGCTAATACATTGGTAGTTGTCCCATATGTCAATGAACATCGGCTTCCCTAAATCTTCATAGCTTATGAAGATAAAACTATGAGCCTTATTTTAATGCTTATTCAGCAAGGTAAACCCTAATCCAGAGGTCTACAAAGACTATATTGTGACTTTAACTAGGCATTTTGACAATTATCTAGTACAAGATAAGTACACAGAGTCTTCTATTATTTCAAGTACACACCACTTACTTCCAAGTGCACACTATTTACAAAAGCTAAGATTTTAGCTTATGGGTAGAGGGGTTGAGTTACACTCTCCCTCATCTATCACTCTCTTTGAATCGAATGTGGTGTTTGTTCATTGTTATCTTTGTTTAATTACAAAGAGACCTTCCTAGATAAACATTAGACAACTATCTAGGATATATTTATAGTTTTGGAATCCTCAGGTTGTTTCTTTAGGTTGAGGCCTTGATGTCTCATTCTAAGGTAGACTTGGAGACTACCCAATCAGCTAGGTCCATGCATCCAAATTGGGCATGGACAATACAATTTGTTGGAGAGGTGTTCGACTGACTACTAAACATCACCTCCTCTAGCCTAAACATTGGCTACCTAGGAGCGAATACATAATGCTTGATATGAGAGCAAAAGTTTATTCAAGTGTAGGAGTTTATGAAAATAAATTTTTGAGAACATGAGAGATAATTGCCTTATTCTTACCTCAATAAATAATTGTATATTCATTCAAATTGCTTAGAAAAACTTAGTCCAAGTCATTTCTAATAGGGTTTGACTAAGAATTGATATTGATATGACTTCCTATGAGGAAGGGAATTCTAAATCAAGGGAAGGATAAGGACACACTAATTTGAAATAAGTCAGTAGAGTGGATCAAGTTTAAAATTAGAGTGTTTGTGGATAACTGAAGTAGTTATTGAGCTTGATGCCATAATGTCTTGAGAATCTAAGACAAAACATGAGGATATAACCATAGCTACACTCCAAGACAATAAATTTTTTCTTGAGCAGATAGAAGCACTAGAATTTCATGATAAGGACACCAAACTTTAGACATGGAAGTCTGGATTGATAGTACGAATGACTATATTGGAACTAATAAGATAGTTGCAAACCTTTTGGGTAATATATTACCTTATGAGAAATATTTGAAATCTTTTCAAAGATTTCCTTAAAAACTATCAATTTTCATTAGTTATTCAAAACCTTGATTTTAAAAGAAACATTATAAAGAAACCATAAGAGAAGTGTATGAACTTTATCCATCGTGTACAACCTAGATCTCATTATGAGACTCCATATGCACATGTTGGTTAGATTTGAAAACAATTGCCAAATTTGTACTAATTGAAAAAATGATAGAAATTTCAACAAGAAGAGGTTTAACAAATAAGGATGAATTTCATTGTTATAAGCCATTTACTCTTTTTCATCTTCCTCAATATCACTAGCTTCAATCTATTCAACTTTTAAACTAGATGATGCATCCCCTTCTCTACTATCAACAACAACATTGTTTCCATCTAAATGTAGACATTTCTTTTCCAAGATTTTTTTCTCCACATCTAGACATATTGTCCTTGAAATGATAGGTTGTTGGTGGCAAAAGGCTACCTATGTCTAGCTACTACATTTATTTGTACTTACTACCCACACATGTGTACATTACAAGTGGCAGTCACACACCAGTATCACTTTATTCTTTATTCTTACTATGATAATATAATAAGGGAAGACAAGTCACGCATCATGACTATTGGAGTTCACACTCACTAATCTATTTCATTTTTGCTTGAACCTTCATAGCTCTTTCTAATTCCTTCTTTTGTTTGTGCTTCCACTTGTTCTCCACCTTTTAATTTTTTTGTGATAACTGGGAGATAGCATAAGTACCTAGGTGCTTGACCAAAGGATATTATTTTATGGGATCTATTGGCTTCTCCAACCAACTAGGGAATGTCGCAACATCCACTTTAATTGTTCCTCTTATTTCAAGAAGCGGCTACATTACTACTTTCTTTCCCATTGGAGATAATCCATCTCTTTTCTCTTGAACCTCTGGTTCTGCTTCATGGATAGTCTATGTATCCTTCTGTGGTTTTGGTTTTTTGTACTACTGTGTATTGTATATATCATTTTTTGGTGTGTTGTACTACTATGTATTGTATATATCATTTTGGTGTGTTGTACTACTGTGTATTGTATATATCGTTTTTTGGGCTCTCTTGGAAACTTAAATTTTACAAATTTGATGAGGAAATTAGTTTCTTTTAGAACCGAGTTATGTGTTTTCTTGGTATGCGTAACTGCAAAAACATCCAATTCCACCAAATTGGATGTAGATGCTTGAGCCATTGATTGATTATCAATCAGTAGTGCTAGCTTTAGCAAGGACTAGTCTTTAATAGTGTGGCATTAACCTTCGTATTGATTGCATAGAAGCTTGTGATCCATGGATCTTCTAGGGTTAGGATAGCTTGGGTGTGAGGGGTTCTCCTATAAAGAAATAATCCGTATAACATATGTTCAAAGGATATTAAGAAATACCATTTTCTTACATGCTATAAGGCCATAAAGTGACCGATTTTACATTACTAAGGTTATGATTTTTAAAATTATAATTAAAAATATCTTCTGTAAATATAATCTTATAACTTTTACTAGATAAAATACCTTTTACTTTGAACTCACATGGTATCTTACATGTCCTATAAGGTAGACTCCCCATGACTTTAGAAAGAAATTACCCTTTTCTCCACATCTCTAGCATTCCGCTTTTGACTTTAACCACCTTATTCTGTATCTTTGAGAGAGAAATCTCCAAAGGATAAAAAAAATTTCAAACTCTCTAGACTTGGGTCTTGTATTTTGGGCTCCTATATTGGGTTCTAGTTGATTGAAACTTGCTTCCTTCATTCAAGTTCCTCTTCTTTTAGATAGCAAATATTCTTTGTATGGTTTTTCATTTAATAGTATGAATTGAAAGATCCAAGAATGGTGGATTTATGAGTATATTCAGTGGCTAAATGTTCCATTTAGTTTCATTTTGCACTAAATATTCAATCATTTAAGATATCTCAAGCCACTCTTGTGGGATTCAAGATACTAGGGATGTTTACCTTCATGAGCCTACAACTATCCTATATCACATCCATTAATTCCTTCTTAATTTTTGCAACTGAATTGGCAGGTAGTCCTTCAAACTTTCTCCTCTTGCAGATGCATTTGTTATGGGATCTTGAGGTGTCTCTATGATAATGAAATATATTGTCCAAGTTGATGTACTCTATTTTAATTGCGATTAAGAGTTCACGTTTGGACTAATAGCAACTAATTCTAGTTTGCAGGGTTCCCTTGTTGCTACTAATTTGCCATTGGAAAAACTATTTGAGGCCATTCTTGTCATCCAATTCGGATTACCTACAATGTCAACTCTTTTCTTCTTTTTCTGAACAACAACATTAATATTCTACACTTTAGGCAAGTATACATATGCTCTAAAGGAATGAATTACAGCATCCTAACATGTTCTACTTTGTATATTTTGCCCATCACATGATGCAGAATCCAAAGCTCGTGACCATACATCAAATTTTGAAATAGCAACAAGCTCATCCAGGAAATTCTCTATCTGCAAGGCAAAGTAGATTCATGGATTGCTAAAACTATATTCTTGATAGCCAAATCTTCCAAGAATTTCTACATGTCTCCCTTTCTAAATTCAAGGTAAGAGGCATACCCATTTCTCATGCATGAGTTTTATTATTCTCTTAATAAATTATCTTATGATCCAAAGCTTCACGATATGACTCAAAGTCTCACCGCTCATGCTACAAAGCTATCGCACCATACACAACATCTGAAAAAGCCCTCCCTAGGTTCCTTAGAACCTGTTAAATGACAAAAATTTTCAAGTTCTATATAGTAAGATACAAGTCACACAAAAATTTTATTATCTCCTCAATAACTTCGTCTTTAGATAAAGCATTAGGAAGCCCAGCCAACATGTGCCTCAAAACAAACTCTATCTTCGTAACAAGTTCAACCCTAATGCATTGCTAGTTCGTAAAGGACTAGCAACAATACAAGGTGTAATCAGTAATTATTTCCTTTTCTACTACAATATGACTAGTCATAATGTGATAAAAATCAAAATAATTATTGATAGAGAGACAGAAGTAAAAAGAGAGAAAGAGAAATTCATATTATAGTTTGAAGGAAATAATGGAGTAAAAATTTGCATAATCCGAACTTGCACTTCGATGCAGAGCTCGAACCTCCCACCCATCCAAGAGTTGATTTCCTATACATGAAAAGAATCACAATCTCACTCTCAATCTAACTCTTGGTCACAATCTCAATCACAATCACATTCAAAGTCTCAATCTCAAATTTTGGAAGAAGATGACAAAGATGGTTGTTTATTCAGCTTTTTGTGGAAACTACTTCACCCATCTAGAATAGGCATTTCTAGAAACGATGCATTTTTCAAGAAAAGTGCCTAGTAAAGTTGATGTGATCCTCCCAAAGCATGACTTGCATGCAAACCTTCCAAAAACATAAAAAATGCACAAATAGCATGACATTGTCTTTTAAAAAGCATAAACTTTTATTCTTTATTTTTCAAAACAGTGAAGTATTGGATCGAGCCTATGAGACAATCAAATATTCTCCTAGATCTCCTCTTCAAACTTTATAAGCTAAACTTTGATCAAATTCTACTCCATTTGATCACAAATCAGCTTTTAAAACAGTTCTTATGTCTAAAAGTTAGAAAATTTTTTAAATTATCCATCACCAAAATTTATCAAAATACTTAGAATAACCTAAAAATCATTTTTAACACTATTTATATACATGTTAGAAAAAAATTCAATATGCCTTTATTAGGACCATAGTTTTTCCTTCTCCAAAAATTTATATCTCCGGCGTAGAAAATATAGATATCCTTGTTACAAACTATTTAGAAGAACCCAAGTTGCATCCTCTATAGGATATATATCCCATCTCACCAACACCTCTACAATATCTCTACCTCTAAGATGTATGACTTTACGATCTAATACTAATTTTGGTTTCACCTTGAGTATTTCATCTTCTTGTAACCTAAACTTGTCCTACAAAAGATAATCAAAGTTAGCAACATACTTTTGCAATAAACTCACATGAAAAATAGGATGAACCTTGACATGAGATGGAAATTCTAGTTTAAATACAAGTGAACCAATCTTCTTTAGAAGTTTGAATGGTCCTACAAAACATGGAGATAACCTTCTTTCTTTCCCAAGAAACAAGCTAGTTCAACAGGGTTCAACTCTTAAGAATACCGCATTATATTCATTAAGCTCTAATGTTCTCTTTTTCTTGCCACAAATTTTTTTTGTTGCCTTAGTTGTGCCTCTTAATGTATTTCTTCGTTCTTTTTAATTCCTCATCCATTTTTTAAGAATTTATTTTTAAATTTCTACCCTCTTAAAAGCATTAAAAAAGTGAATAGGAGTCACACAGTTATAACCATACATTACTTTCAACAGAGTCAGTTTAATTGATGCATGTATGAAAACTCAATTAAGACCAAATATTTAGTCCAATTTTTGTTTTTTCATTCATGTATGTCCTAAACATATATTCTAAAACCCGGTCCACTCTCTTTGTCTCTCCATTAGATTCTATGGATAAAATATAGTACTTGTCCTTAGTTCACTTCCAATGGCATTAAATGTGGCTTTCCAAAAATTAGATGTCAATTTTCAATCTCTATCAGAAACAATACTTTTAGGTATATTATGTAGACAAAAGGTTTCTTTCACAAATAATTTAGCTACATTTAAAGTAGTATTGGTCTTTTTCATGGGAATATTTTTCTATTTTTGTGAATCTATACACTACCACAAAGAGTGTGTCATATCCTCCCCTAGCAACGTGTAGCTTAGTGATGAAACCCATAGATATAGATTTTTACTTTTGGTTAGGTATATCCAATGATTGATTTTTATCAAGCATGTGTTTCTGTTCAATTTTTACTTATTGGTACTCCAAATATTACTTCACATATGTTCTATTGTTCTTCATCTCTAGCCAAGAAAATGAGTTCTTGACATTGTTGTAAGTCTTTGAAAATTTAAGGTGATTAAAGAAATGTAAATTATGGTATTCCTTAAGAATTTCTTTCTTGAAGTTTGAAGTAGTAGGAATACACAAACAATTCAAATAATAAAGATTTTCCTTAAGCATATGAAACTTTCCATCATACATTTCTCCTTAATTTTTAGTTAAGAATGATAAAATTTCAAAATACATGGAATCATCCTGCACTTCAAGTCACACATCATCAACCAAGTCATTTTGTATAATAGATAAATGATTAGACATAGATCTATGACCTGAAGCATCAACAACTTTATCTTCCTTTTCAGATACATTTTTGATATCAAAGTCATATTCACATAGAAATTGCAACCATGTCCTTTGTCGATTATTTAATAAAGGCTAAGTAAAAATATACTTTAAACTTTGATGATCACTTGTTAACTCAAATTTCACACCAAGTTAGAAATGACTCCAATGTTTTTGAGCATAAACTACAACAACAAGTTCTAAGTCATATATAGACATAATGGTTTATCTCACATATCCTTAATTTGCGAGATACATAAGCCACTACTCTCCCCTCTTGTGTCAACACACATCCTACTTGTTCTCCACCAAAATCATAAGATAATATAAAAGATTTTTTCATCTCATGAATTTTTAATGTGCAATTTTCAGCCACTTTCTATTTCAATGTTTCAAAGGCTTCTTGACATGCATATGACCAAAAAAAGGTTTAATTTTTTTAGTCAATTTAGTCATCTTAGAAAACTCTTGAATATGAGTTTTTTCACACTAAACTAATCCTAAGAAGCTTCTCACATCTATCACGCATTTTGGCACAGCCAATCGACAATAGTCTTTATCTTCTCTATATTTATCTGAGTTTCCTCTTTAGAATTAACTCTTTCTAGATAAACAATCTTATGTTTTGCAAAGAAACATTTACTCCATTTAGCATAAAGTTTATGTTCCCTCAGAATTTGAAGAGCTTCTCTAAGATGTATCTCATGATCCTAGATATTTATAATATACAAATATATCATCCAAGAATGCAAGAATGATCTCATTAGGATGTGAATGATAAATGTTGTTTATTAAGCATATAAATATGATTGGTGCATTATTAATCTAAAAGCGAGAACTCTGAATTTGAAATGACCATACCCAGTCCGTAAAGCACTCTTTGGGACATGCTCAGACTTTATAAGGATTGATGGTAACATGATCATAATTTTATTTTTGAAAACACATTTGCACCATCAATTGGCTCAATAAATCATCAATGTATGGAATTGTATATATTTTCCCTTTATGGTTTTCCTTTTAAGATCTCTGTAATCAATATAAAGTCTATATGTCCTATCCCTCTTCTTTTGGGAAATACACGAGTGCCCCAAGGACATACACCAGGTCAAATAAATCTTTTTTTCAAGAGATCATCAAGTTGTAGTTTAAGCTCCTTCAACTCTTCTATATGGAATCGATAAGGTGCTCTAAAGTAGGATTTTGTTCTTGGATACAACCCTATAATATTGTCAATTGATCTAGGAGGAGGCATAAATGGTAGATCATTGGGGAAAATATCATTGTTTTCATCTAACAAATTTTCTATGTATTTAGGATTCCTCTCTATCTCCTCTAGCTTCAACTCTCTAGCAAATATTGAAAAGGTATCACATCCTTGTTTCATTCACCTCAAAATTTTTCTAGTTGAAATGATTAAATATTTGTAATCTCTCTTCCTTCCCTAAATTTTATGGAGTATTTTATATTTCTCTTTGAAAATTAAATGTCTCACTTCACAATCAATTAAAGCATGATTTTCCGTTAACCAATCCATTCTAATTATCACCAGTCTTTTCCCCATGTCATGTACATAAAAATCTTTTTTTTGTGTTTCATTGTTTAACATGAAGGTTAAGTTTTGAAACAAGAACTTAATTATTTTTTTTTAATCCATTAGCCAGTTCCACTTGTCACTTTATTGTTTTATCAAATTTTAGGTTTTGATCTTTAAGAAGTTTGAGGGACACAAAGAAATACATACTTCTAGCAATAACAAGAAAAATTACCTTTTTTTCTCCCATTTCAACCTAAATTTTTATAATGGAAGCTCTAAGGTAGTGAGCGGAAGAAATCATGCATGTAATACGAGAATGGAGAAACTTACCTTGTTCATTCACTTCTTAGATTATCGTGTCCATCTCAGTGTTCTTGACTTGCAATGGAGTGTTCACAATCATACTTGGATATTCCAAAGTACAATGGACTTGCTCCTCACAGTGGTAACACAATCTCAATCTTCTTGCTGATTTAAGAAATTTTACATCTTCTGCCATGGAAGAGACTATATGTTCTTTGATTGTTGTTGTTGGAGATATTCTAACTCTAGACTAGTGCTTTTTGAGAACCTTGTATTTGACCTCTCTATATAGTATTCTAGCTTCTACTATTGTTGAGATTCTAACCTAGTTTATTCTTTGAGGTAGTAGAATAGGAACTTTGTGGACAATTACCTTTGGAAATAATCCACAAACTAGAGCAAATTTTCCTTTGTTGTATTTTTGCATCTTTTCATTATTCTCCACCTCTGGAACAATATCGAGAAAGTCAATATATTCTGATCCCTTGGCTTGATATCTCAAGTCAACCTTTAGTTCTTCAATAAATATGCTTTTTAGGGTATCTCTAGTTACTTCAGGAGCATACTTATGGAGCCATAAGAGTTTTTCTTTATAGTCATTGACAAAAATATCATACTTTGTTAGTTGTCTTAAACTTGCTTAAATTTATTGAATTTCATCATCTTTTCCATATTTTAGTGAGGAGAATAAAACCTCTACTTCCTCTACATGTACGAAACACATCCCATGTGATACAACTTAAGTCCTAATTTGCATATATGACTTCCACCATGGCTTTGCTACACTAGATAATTGTTGAATTGCAATCTTGGCTTTTGATTCTTTAGAAAATTCTCATAGTGCAAAGAAATCTTTAAGCTCTTCAAGCCATGCTTTCAGTTACTCTTCTATTGTCTTCTTTTTGCCATCAAACTTTTTTAGTTTCACCTTCTTAAATAGTTGCTTAATATTAGATTCTCTAGCACCATCTTCAAAATATATTTCTCTTCTCTTTCCCTATTGTTGTGATCAAGGTTGTTGAGGTGATTCTTTGGTTGATCCGCCCATGTCAGTTGTATTTGTTTCACCTCCTAGATCCACACGGATCTCTGGTGTCTTTCTAGCTTCTTTACCAACTTATTATTTTCTCAAGTCAATAAGAAGACATTGAATGAGTTTTTCTTGCTCTTTGATTCTTTGATCCAAGCTTTCTAACTTCATTGATCAAAACTACTCTGATACCACTTGCAATAGGACTAGTCACAATCTAATAACAAGCAACACAATTTTTGATAGAGAGACACAAGTAAAAAGAGAGAAAGAGAAATTTGTATTATAGTTTGAAGGAAATAGAGGAGCAACAAATAGCACAAATAGAACTTGCACTCTAATGTGAAGCTCGAACCTTTCGATGACCCCTCAATTGATTTCATGTACACAAAAAGAATCATAATATCACTCTCACTTATAGTCTCGGTTGCAATCACATTCACAAACTCAATCTTAGATTTTAAAAGAAGAAGATGACTGTTCGTTCAACCTTATGCCAAAACTCCTTTACACATTTGGAATAGGCTTTTCTAGGAATGCATGTTTCCCAAGAAACGGGCGTACCAAAATTGATGTGATCCTCCCGAATCATCACCGCATGCAAACCTTTCAAAATCGAAAAGAATGCACAAGTAGTGTAATATATATATTCTAAAAGTGTTGAATTTTTTTTATTTTTCATTTTCAAAGGCTCATATCTCTAAAACAATGAAGAATTAGATTGAGCATGTGGGATGACAAAATATTCTCCTTGATCTTCTCTTTAAACTTTGTGAGAGAAACTTTGACCAAATTCTACTCTATTTGATCACAAATCACCTTCTAAAATAGGTCCTATGCCTAAAAGTTATAAACATTTTGACCAAAAAATTTGCCATCACCAAAATTTGTGAAAATACTTAAAGTGACTTAAAAATCATTTCCAAACACTATTTACACATGCCATAGAAATTTTTAGTATGGCTTTATTAGGGCATGTCACATCTACCTATTGACCAATTTGATTACTATAGCTTATACATCAGCCCAATTAGTTTTCAACCCTTGTAGGTGTCTAACAGGATCTTATACTAGGCTAATCTTATACATCAGCTCATTAGCGTAATTTGTGTGAAGTGTGTAGGCTTTTAAGGTCGCTTTTTTGTAGATTCTTGCTGCTTGGAAAGGATGTACTTGTAAGTGTCTAACCATATCTTATACTTGGATTTCCTCTACAAAGCAATGCCTAGGTCATTAGACAACTTCAAGAGCATCTCCCTTGTAGTCAATGTTCTTTTTCTTCCATAGAATTTATAGCTCCAATGAATTGGTTAGTTAATGTCTACTACCAGGTGTCAAAAATGATAGTCTATTATTCTCTCTCCTATAGGTACTAATGTTCTCCTCATATTCTCTTTCCTTATGTTGTATTTTCACTCTCTCTTAAGAAAGCTCCAGGTTTCTCTATATCAACAAGAAACTTAATTCAATTGTTTGTTTACTCAGTGTATCATTATTCACTCTATATTTCTTTAACTCTGACTTTGCTTCTTGAAGCTTGAGGATGGTGTCCCATATGGCATCTTATTTTGCATCTGGTTCCTTCTATAGCCTTTTTATCTATGCCAGATATTTTCTTTTAGTCTCCTAGACTTCTAATTCTCATAAGGATTTTTCATTTTCATGTACTTTTTTTGAGATTCTCTCCCTTAAGACACTTTTTTCTTTCTATTACGCTTTTTGAAATTCTATATATAAGGATGTCAAGACCTAAAATAGATTGACACTGACTCTAGGGCTCTAAGTGTGTCTCCTATGCTCATGAAACCACAGTCACGGCCTTGCAGCTTAGGAGCATCTAGAGAATGTACACTACTCTTAGTAAATCAAGCATTTGTATTGATTGCAATCCAACGATTTTTCATTCCCAACTCCAACAGAGAGGCATCAAAATGCATCTAGGTAGGAAAACTCCAGGTCTTTGATCCATAAACTATTTCATTTTTTATAAAAAATCCTCTTTGACGAGCCTCGGGCCACTTTTGCACTTGAATTCCGACTTTGAAATCCATTGTCATTGGCGACCACACTATAGGGAAACTCAACCCATCAAACCCATGAACTAATCTACACAACATGAATCATAAAGAGCATCAAGCCACTACAAATGAAAATACACAACAAAGCATAAATATAACTCACTCTACCCTTGACTAGATTAAACTATGAAGTCCACAAGGAATAGGTCAAGTATAGTCTGAGGGAGATCAAGAGCTAGTCATTAGCCAACTGCTCCAACATAAAATAGCTAAAAATAACTATCAAAGGAACCATCCTAAGTGGTAGTTTGGACTTGTCTACCTAACCTAGGACAACTAGACCAATAACTTCTACTAGGCAAGGACTCTTATAGCTTGGTCAATAAAAAGTCACATAATTTTCATTTTACCACATTTTTTTATATCACTAATTTAAACTCAGGTGTGTAAAAAGGAGAGATTTTTCGGGACCAGGAACGGGCCTAACACTGGCTTTAGGCACCAGTAGCCAAGTCTCTACCACACTCACAAGACAACCCCACATGGCCTCACGGCTAGGAGCATCCAAGGGACACACTGCCCTAATTGCTAATATAGATATCGCGTTTGTAGTAGAATATAGTCCAACGATTGCCCTTCCTTACTCCTAAGAGGGAGATCCCACACATCTTGGTATTGTATACGACATAATCACAAGCGAAAGGGAGCAACCCCTCGACTGAATGCAGTGGCCCCACTGCAGCTCTCCTACATCAAGATGATTGGACCCTCAATGCACTACTCGAACATAAAGAACACATGAATAGTCTCCACTCTTACATATTTTCAACCATCCAGGAGATTTGATATTTTCTTACCACGCTTGCAAGCCCCAAGAAATTGTTCATCCATCCTACAACTCGGGTTCCTTACACACTCCACATAGGTCAATGTTTGGAAAACAATTGCAATGCGTCCATGTTTGATAGTATGTTATGCTCAATGTAAGTGTGGATGACCATTGTGCTCAAGTATTTTATCATTAGAAACTAGCTAGGTGAACTGCAAAAACAACCTTTCAACGATTTTTTCAACTAATCGTATGTGCGGCGTTGATAGGCACCAGCACGGAATTTCTTTGTGCTATTACTCTTCTTAATTCAAATGATAATCTGTCATATATATTATGCATAGACAAATAAATTAGAATATGCATCATTTTCAGCAACTAACCATTCTCACAAACCCTCTTCCCTCCTACTGTTTAGGTTTTACATTCGTTGGGTAGGTGTATGGTTCAGTTTTATGTATTTTTCCATATAAAAATTGATAAAAACACATTATAACATAGAAACAAGACTTGACAAAGTCCTTACCCTCATGCTCCAGCCTTGTTATGCACTCACAGATATAAAATGTATTTTTCTCTAATTTTTTAGGCATAAAAACTCATTTTTTATTATTTCTCCTATTTTTTTCATTTATTTCTTCATAAAAATGAGATATTTCAGAATTAGGAGTTCTTACTAATTAAGGATACTCAACCTCATTTTTATATCGATTTCTATTCCTTATGACCCCAAAATACTCAACAAAAATCCCAAATTCCATCATTTCCATAAAAATCATCACTTACAGTTCTCTCCTGCGTTCAACTGGGACATAGTATGCAACATTAATAGTCAACCTTGATTCTTTCCAACATGGGCCAAGTTTTTCTAACCCTACACCTTTTGTTTATTAGTGATGGTCAGGTCTTAAGTGTGGGGACATTAGCAGTTGGTTTGATGTATGGTCCTAGGTCCTTGATGTTCGATTTACCCTTCTCATTATGGTTTTAAGTGTGGGGATGCGTCCGTGCACATCTATGATGTATACCCCCTGCATATGCCTCGATTTGATTATGCATCTATGCCATGACCTACTTTTACCCTGATGGGGTCCCTTCCCCACCCACCCTTTCACTTTTACCCCACTCGTGGGATTGTTCCTTCCTATTTCCCTTTATCCCTTGTTTTGAAGTTTTTTTTCATGTGAACGCACCCTACGTTCCCCGGAACCCCAATCCAATTATACAGCCCTATTCGTCCCTTCGATGAAACACTCTTTCCCTTTTACCAACCCTTGTTCCGCAACTCGGTTATCGTGTTATTAATTTTTGAATCATTTTCCATCAATTAGAGGTATTTCCATGTAAATACATCATTTTTGCTTCGGAACAACAATCTGACGTGACATCCCTGCCCTAAACCTTTCCCTTGCCATTTTTCCTTTTACCATCCGTCTTTCGGATGCAGGGTTATAACTATAGCTACACTCCAAGAGAATAATTTGTTTCTTGAGCAGATAGAAGCATTAGAATTTAATGATAAGAACACCAAACTCTAGATATTGAAGTTTGGATTGATAGTATGAATGACTATATTGAAACTAGTAACACAGTTGCAAACCTTTTGGTTAATATATTGCCTTATGAGAAACATTTGAAATCTTTTCAAAGATTTCCTTTAAAACTATCAATTTTCGTTAGTTATTCAAAACCATGTCTTTTCAAGGTAATGCTTTGAAAAGAAAATAAAATTAATTAAAATTTTTGAATAGTGTCATATTTGTGATTTTAAAATGTACCTTAATTTTAAAAGAAATATTATAAAGAAACCATAAGAGAAGTATATGAATTTTATCCATCATGTAAAACTTAGAACTCATTATGAGACTCCATATACACATGTTGATGAGATTTGAAAACAATTGCCAAATTTGTACTAATTGAAAAAATGATAGAAATTTCAATAAGAAGAGGTTTAACAAATAACTTAGGATAAATTTCATTGTTGTAAGTCATTTACTCTTTTTCATCTTCCTTAGTATCACTAGCTTCAATCTATTCACCTTTAAAAGTAGATGATGCATCCCCTTCTCTACTATCAACAACAACGTTGTTTTCATCTGAATGTAGAAATTTCTTTTCCAATCTTTTTTTCTCCATATCTAGACATATTGTCCTTGAAATGATAGGTTGTTGGTGGCTAAAGGCTACCTGTGTCTAGCTACTACATTTACTTGTACTTACTATCCACACATGTATACATTACAAGTGGCAGCCACATGCCACTATCACTTTATTCTTTATTCTTACTATGATAATTTAAGAAGGGAAGACAAGTCACACATCATGACTATTGGAGTTCACATGCACTAATCTATTTCATATTTGCTTGAACCTTTCTAGCTCTTTCTAATTCCTTCTGTTTGTGCTTCCACTTGTGCTTCACCTTTTAAATCTTTTGTGATAACTGGGAGACAGCATCAGTATTCATGTGCTTGACCAAAGTATATTATTTAATGGGATCTATTGGCTTCTCCAACCCCTCTACCCATAAGATAAAATCTTTACAAAAATGTAAAGCTAAAGAACCTCTTATATCAACATTTTTTATTTTTTTGTATCATGGAAAAATTAATAAAAAAGATCATGCACCTTTTCATAATGACGTAGCAAGACAAATGTCAGATAGATCGTTCCATCTTTTCTCACAATCTACCTCCAAAAATCGAGATGTACTTCGTCGAAGATTTTCCCTAGCTCCTTTCAATATCACTTTAAACCAATGTACATCGAATATGATCATGGACAAGCTATGGTAATCCATTAAGATAACACTTTGCAAGTTACCCAAATACTCCATCTCATCTACTACAATATTCAGATCTATGGCTTGCCATTAACTATCTTGCTCGAACTTTGCCATGATACCACGATCTGCTGTTGATACACTCAACTCAAAAATGTTACTCGCGCGACCATGTTGGGCTGTAGATTTTGTACTATATACTGAAATAGTTAGGTTAGTTGTTGCATATAAAATCTAGATATGATAAGATAGAAAGCATATGGTAACCTTCGGACTACATCCCCTCAAGAATTTCCACTCCTCCCTCAAGATCTCTATCCCTTCGCGCCAAGCTACAGTCAAAGCTTCATGCAACCACCTCATAGACATAAATTGTAGCATCTCCTCCATGCCCTTTTAATATCAAACTGGTCGATGGTGTGTACTATGCCAAAATTCTAATCACACTTCCTCTCGCTCTCTTCTAGCCTACTCGTACCTACCAAGCCACTTCTCCATAGATGCATGATGTAATATACAAAAATGATTCACATTCTCCTCCAAAGTACCATCCATCCTCTTTTCTATCCCATTTTCAACCACCACATCTCTTTTCAATCTATCATTGCCCTTCAGCATCCATAACATAATGCAGTCTGAATCCTCTATTGATAGCCAAACCCAAAGTATGCACTAGTACCTTTGACACTAGCAAACCTTCACCCATGCTACCTTCTGGCCAAGCTCATTTTTCCATTATACCTTTTGGCCAAGCTCATTGTCTTGCTAGGTCCATCTCTTTTCTCTTGAACCTCTGGTTGTGCTTCATGGATAGTCTATGTATCCTTCTATGGTTCTGGCATGTTGTATTGTGTATTGTATATACCATTTTTAGGGCTCTCTTGGAAGCTTAAATTATACAAATTTGATGAGGAAATTAGTTTCTTTAAGAATGGAGTTATATGTTTTCTTGATACGTGTAATTTCAAAAACATCCAATTCCACCAAATTGGACGTAGATGATCAATCAGTAGTGCTAGCTTTCACATGGACTAGTCTTTAATAGTGTGGCATTAACCTTTTTATTGATTGCATAGAAGCTTGTGACCCATGGATCTTCTAGGGTTAGGATAGTTTAGGCCAGAGGGGTTCTCCTATAAAAAATTCATCCGTATAACATATGTTCAAAGGATATTAAGAATACCATTTCTTTACATGCTATAAGGCCATAAAATGACCCATTTTACATTACTAAGGTTATGAATTTTTTTATATTATAATTTTGTAAATATAATCTTATAAATGTTACTAAATAAAATACCTTTTTCTTTGAACTCACATGGTATCTTACATGTTCTATAAGGTGGACTCCCCATAAGTTTGGAAAGATATGACCCTTTTCTCCACATCTCTGACATTCCACTTTTGACTTTAACCACCTTATTATGTATCTTTGAGAGAGAAATCTCCATTGGGTAAAAAAAAGATTCAAACTCTCTAGACTTGGGTCTTGTATTTTGGGCTCCTATATTAGGTTCTAGTAGATTGAATCTTGTTTCCTTTATTCATGTGTCTCTTCTTTTAGATAGCAAATATTCTTTGTATGGTTTTTCCTTAAATAGTATGAATTGAAAGATCCAAGAATGGTGGATTTATGAGTATAACCAGTGTCTAAATGTTCCATTTAGCTACATTTTTTCACTAAATATTCCATCATTTAAGATATCTCAAGCCACTCTTGTGGGATTTGAGAAACTAGGGATATTTACCTTTCTTAGCCTACAACTATCCTATATCACATCTATTAATTCCTTCTTAATTTTTGCAAGTGAATTGGCAAGTAGTCCTTCAAACTTTCTCCTCTTGATGCATTTTCTATGGGATCTTGAGGTGTCTCTATGATAATGGCATATGCTCTCTAAGTTGATATACTCTATTCTAATTGTGATTTAGAGCTCATGTTTGGACTAATAGCACTTGATTCTAGTTGGCAAGGCTCTCTTGTTGCTACTAATTTGCCATTTGGAAAGCTATTTGAGGCCATTCTTGTCATCCAAATCGAAGTACCTACAATGTCATCAACTCTTTTCTTCTTTTTCTCAACAACAACATCAATATTCTTCACTTTAGCCAAGTATGCATATGTTGTAAAGGAATCAATTACAACATCCTAGCATGTTCTACTTTGTATATTTTGCCAAGCACATGATGCAAAATCTAAAGCTTGTGACCATACATCAAATTTCAAAATAGCAACAAGCCCATCTAGGAGTTTCTCTATCTGCAAGGAAAAAGTAGATGCATGGATTGCTAAAACTATATTCTTAACAGCCAAATCTTCCACCAATTTCTACATATCTCCCTTTCCAAAATTCAAGTTAAGAGGCATACCCATTTTTCATGCATGAATTTTATTATTGTCTTAATAAAGTATCTTACGGTCCAAAGCTTCACGATATGACTCAAAGTCTTACCGCTCATGCTAAAAAGTTATTGCACCATATACAACATCTGACAAAGCCCTCCCTGGGTTCCTTAGAACTTGTTAAATGACCAAAATTTTCAAGGTCTATATAGTAAAATACAAGTCACACAAAAATTTTATTATCTTCTCAATAACTTCATCTTTAGATGAAGCAATAGGAAGCCCAACCAACATGTGCCTCAAAACAAGTTGTGTCTTAGCAACAAGTTCAATTCCCTAATACATTGCTAGTTTGTAAAGGACTAGCAACAATACAAGGTGTAATCAGTAATTATTTCCTTTTCTGCTACAACATGACTAGTCATAATGTGATAAAAATCAAAACAATTTTTGATAGAGAGATAGAAGTAAAAAGAGAGAAATAGAAATTTGTATTATAGTTTGAAGGAAATAAAGGAGTTTTGATTAAAAAACTATAAAAGTTTTGATAAAAAGTTAGAAAAGTTTTGATAAAAAAATTGCCATCACCATAATTTATCAAAATACTTAGAATAACCTAAAAATCATTTTTAAACACTATTTATATACATGTTAGAAAAAAATTCAAGATATCTTTATTAGGACATCATATTTTTCTCTTCTCCAAAAAACTCTATCTTTAGAGTAGAAAAGATAGATATTCTTGTTCCAAACTATTTAGAAGAACCCAAGTTGCATCCTCTATAGGATATATATCCCATCTCACCATCACCTCTGCAATATCTCTACCTCTAAGATGTTTGACTTTACAATCTAATACTAATTTTGGTTTCATCTTCAGTGTTTCATCTTCTTTTAACCTAAAACTTGTCCTGTAAAAGATAATGAAAGTTAGCAATATACTTTTGCAATAAACTCACATGAAAAATAGGATCAACCTTGACATGACATGGCAATTCTAGTTTAAATACAAGTGAACCAATCTTCTTTAGAAGTTTGGATGGTCCTGCAAAACATGGAGATAACCTTCTTTCTTTCCCAAGAAACAAGTTAGTTCAATAGGGTTCAACTCTTAACAAAACCAATATATATTTATTAAGCTCTAATGTTCTCTTTTTCTTGCCATATTTTTTTCTGTTGCCTTAGTTGTGCCTCTTAATGTATTTCTTCATTATTTTTAATTCCTCATCCATTTTTTTAAGCATTTATTTTGAAATTTCTACCCTATTAAAAGCATTAAAAGAAAGGAATAGGAGTCACACAGTTATAACCATACATTACTTTAAACAGAGTCAATTTAATTGATGCATGCCATGACATGTTGCATGAAAACTCAATTAAGACCAAATATTTAGTCCAATTTTTATTTTTTCATTCATATATATCCTAATCATATATTCTAAGACCCGGTTCACTCTCTTTGTCTCTCCATTCAATTCTATGGATAAAATACAGTACTTATCCTTACTTCACTTCCAATGGCATTAAATGTGGCTTTCCGAAAGTTAGATGTAAATTTTCAATTGTAGTATTAGTATTTTTCATGGGAAGAACTTTGCCATTTTTGTGAATCTATCCAATACCACAAAGAGTGTGTCATATCCTCCCCTAGCAACATGTAGCTTAGTGATGGAACCCATAGATATAGATTTTTACTTTTGGTTAGGTATATCCAATCATTGCATTTTATCAAGCATGTGTTTCTGTTCAATTTTTATTTATTGGTACTCCAAATATTACTTTACATATGTTCTAATGTCCTTCATCTCTAGCCAAGAAAATGAGTTCTTGACTTTGTTGCAAGTCTTTGAAAATTCAAGGTGAGCAAAGAAATGCAAATTATGACATTTCTTAAGAATTTCTTTCTTGAAGTTTGAAGTAGTAGGAATGCACAAACAATTCAAATAATAAAGATTTTCCTTGAGCATATGAAACTTTCCATCAAACATTTCTCCTTTATTTTTATTTAAGAATAATAAAATTTCAAAATACATGGAATCATCATGCACTTCAAGTCACACATCATCAATCAAGTCATTTTGCATAATAGATAAAGTATTACACATGGATTTACGACCTAAAGCATATGTAATGAAGGATGCCTAACTAATCTAACTAAAAGAGAGAGAGAGAATGAGAGAAGAAAGAAGATTGTAGAAGAGAGAGAAGAAGAGAGCAGAGGAGAGAGAACGACTAGGAGAAGAGAGAGAAAGAGGAAGGAAGCCATGAAAGCTGGAAGGTGAAGGTGAAAAGACAGATTTGTATTTATCAAAATGGTACCCTAATCAGGTCCTTGTACACCTTAAATATGCCATCAGTGTAACCAGGTATTCACATGTGCTAACGCCGTGTTAACCCCGTGTAACACCCTCTAATCCCATTCTTTACATTCCATCCCAACCCGGAAGGTTTTTGCTCTCAAAAACAAAAAGACGGCGTATTGGTATGGCTGGGTGGGGGGAGGGGAGGTGAAATCTTGTGGAACGGTGGCCTATGAGCGTGTATGCAGTGTGAGCTTAAGGGAAGAAGGTAACTCAGTACAAGGATAGGCATCAATTCCAAACAAGAAGGGCTGGACAACACTGGACAACATGCTGTCCCGAACAAGCCTGCACCGAAAAATTGATCATAACTTGCCATGGGTGGGCAAATCCAAATGAGACGTTTTTGCATGTCAAAATGGAGCTCGTTGAGCGTACTTTTAGCCTAGGTAGGTCATGCATGCGTGCAATTAATGCAGGCCCTATTCGAAAACACGTTGCTGTCTATTGCAAAACAGGCTTTTTTTCAACCCCCGGGATCAAATGGATAACGTGCATGGTAAGCATCACCAGCATACAGGTCATCCATGCAAGCGTGGGTCTCTACACTACCACCCAGGTCAAATGGAAAGTGGTTATCCTTTCCATGCATTGGGTTACCATCCACAAGTAAAGCTAGAATGGTCTGTACCACTAGCTATTGCATCAAGTCTGCCATAAGCATCATATGATTAAAGCTCAGTCCGTGCTTGGATACTGTCAATAACACATGGGGTTTCATAAGCTGAAAAGTGTACTTCATCCCCTTATATGTGACATGTGTACAGACTAAAGGGTCTCCTGAAATGACATGTTTTCTTGGTTCGTAATATGAGCATGATCTTTAAGATCTACATGATCTTCTTTCTTGAATGAAAGTTCTCTTGCTTTGGATCCACATCAAAATGTTCTTCAACAAGATTTGTCCTATCCTTGGCATAATGATATTCGAATACAAATAGGAGTTTTGCATTTTGTGCTCTACATTTGTCTGGATGATCACAAGATATCAGCTTAGCACATCGATAGCATAAGCCCACAGCATGCAGTTCCCGTATCATATCACTAGTATGGTGTATAATGCGTTTAGCCTTAGATAGCAATCTACACACATGCTCATCACCATTGGTCAGCTCAGTAATAGTTCTGACATGTTGCTCCTGTACAACAGATGGCTGCCCATGACCATAATGCTCATGCTCTCCATATGGAGGGTCATACCAATGTGGTTGCTACTTATAATGATACTCATGTTGTCCATACTACATATGGTGATAATAGCCCTGCTGCTCATTTACATCTATTTGCTGTTGACTATTACCAAAAATTTGGCCATATTGTTGCCCATAAACATGCTGCCCAAGATTGCATGATGATTGTCCAACATGACTACAATGGTGTCCTTGCATCCTAGGCTGACCATAAATATGATGAGTGGCAAGTCCATGAGCATAGGTATCGGTATGATGCTGGTCATAATCAATGGCTTGCTGCTCGTGCATTGCATAAGAATCTCCATATGCATGCTGCTGACCAATGTTGTATGAGCTACCATATACATGTCCATAATCATGACTTGCATAAGAACTATGTTGCTGCATAAAGGAGTGCTTGTAAGTGTAATCATGATGTCCATAATGGCCATAATCATGCTGCCCATGATAGTCATATTGCTGATCAAATCCATTGGAGTATGATCCACCCTCATGACAAGATACTTAGCCTAGGTGTTTCCCAAAGTCGTATTGTACAATACTTTGGTTATCAAAATTGCCCATATGTGATTTAGCTTAGCACTGGCAAACTGACCTATATTGTTTGCCACATCATAGCATCAAAAGATCCCTAGTGTTACTACTGAAAATTAGATATGCACACCAATCTGCCCATCCTTCATCTTAAAGAGCATCCCACATGTAGAGTTAGATGTCTTATCAAGAAGCTATTGCTGGAAGTTTTGTGCTGCTGTTATAGCAGATCATGATTGTATCAAGCACAAAGAACTGGAGAACATAAAGTCTTCAAAACAACCTTGTGGGCCTCACATTGTGTGACTACTCAGCTACTGCAAGGTTGATGATCTTCAAACGTGGCACCAAATATGGAACCTTTGAATTCTTAATTGCAGGGTTGATGATGGGAAATTGGCTACTGAGAATTGGTTCTCTCAAAAACTCCTCTAAAAGCACATTAGCTGCTGCTAATTGTCACTTGCTCTCTCTAGGTGCATAGTCTATAGGACTCCATAGTGAATTTGCAAGAGCAGTAATGATTAGTCCGATGTCCTTGAAGGGTCCTATATATGACTCTGCTTCTGCATACATCTACAATGGATCATGATGGAGCTACAAATGCAAGTAGCACAGGTAGTTCGAGTCCTGAAGATCTTCTTCAGTGCATTACAGTACTCAGTTCAACAAAACTCGCACGTTTAATAGGAACAAAAGTCTAAAATGTTGATGATGCTATCCATATTGCATATTTGGCTCCAATTACCCTTGATACTACATGTGCTAGTGACACGTTTACTGCTATTGCATACAGTGTAACTCTACTTACTGATTTTGCTACTCTTGACTCCTATGTTAGGGATAGGCCAACCTTAGAGGTGCGATGATCATCCACTCATCACAGTTCACTGGTTCAAATGAAAGAAGTGGCTGTGCAGATCTAGCCAGAGAGTGCATAAGCTAGAGCTTTGAGAGGAATAGCTACCAGCTTGGTGGTGCCTCGCTAATCTTCACCCCCTAATTTGATTCTTTCCCTATGTGTCCAGCACCTCCAACTGGCTTTGTAGTTGTGCTTCTGGAAACTGGTATGAGCTTTAGATACTATTGCTTTCATTCTTGCTACACATGCAACATGCAGACATTGTTGTAATCTCCAAAAGGTCTTCCACCATTGCTTTGGTCATTGAATAAAAGAGCCAATGAAATTAGGAGTATCCTCCGTAAGGAATCCAAATCCAATGCAAAGTAGGCACCTCATACATGCAAATGCCACAACAGCATACAAGAAAATTGTGTCAACATATCCTGGTCAAGTTGCTTTTGTTGCCATCCAGGGTGCACTCAAGCTATAGTGAATAATGAACTATGTATGATCAAACAGTGGCAATATCAAACCAGAGTGGACCATCACAAGCATACAATTTTTCTTTAGTAGCATCACTATGGAGGGAATACACCATATGGTGAATTCTTCTTGAGCAAGTACTCTGACCTAGTGCTTGCTCATGGGGAGAGGATCCTCAGTTCAGCCAAATGGTATCAGCACATCACTCTCCTCAAACAAGATAGAGTTTGCATCTATCGCATCTCCACTAGTAAAACCTTTATGACTCCTCCGGTCTTTTCAACATGTTTGTGCAAGGCAGGAATGTCTAGCCCTTTTCTTTTCTTCACTGCTCCAATTATATCACTAACATCTATGATCTTAACTCCTCGCTCAAAGAGTACCTAAGCATTCTAGGAGCCAACATTCCCAAAGCCTTGAATTACAAAACTTTGATCAAAAACTGCTTTTCCATGGTCTGCCAGCAAAGCTTCTGTGGCAAACACAATAAAACCTTTGACTATTGCAAAAGTCAGAGCCCCTCCTTACTCAGAACCCGTAGAGGTTCTGTATGTTCCCCATCAAGTATCCCGCTGTCTGGGAGATGTACAAGAAAGCAGAAGCGAGCTTTTGGACAGCTGAGGAAGTCTACCTCTCACTACTGCCATGGTCGAGGTCCCCGTTCTTGGATATGCTACGCATGACAGCACCGGCCTTCTTTCCCCGTTTCCCTTCACCCGCAGGACTATTGGGCGAGTGATGTTACATTCAAGGTGACGCACTGTGGAATTTGCAGTTCTGTAGCTTTGCCAAAGAGAGGAAGCCCTTAGCATCGCCTGGATCGCATTACCGTGTCTTCAATGGTGCCTTGGTGGTTCGTCATCAAAGCAACAGGAGCTCCAGGCCTCTGTAAACCTTTCTAAGCCTTCCACCTCTTTCTCCCTTTTCCTCTACAGTTCTACAGCTATGCCAAAGAGACAAATCCATCGTCCTTCCCATGGGCCTTCTTAGCTAGTTAAGAAGCAGAAGCCAAAGAAGAAGTCGTTGGAGGAAGAAGACGATTTCTTCCAAGGCGAGGAGCTTCTCCGTAGTGACGATGAATAGGAGAATGAAGCCTTGGGGGCGGGAGATGAAGAAGCAAGGGAAAAAGAGGGAGAGAGTGAAGATAACGAGACCACTAATGACAGGTGGCTGCGAGTCACCAAAGCTTACCTTGAGAAGATCAGGGCCTCGACGAAGGAATTGGATGATGAGAACGAAGAAGGAGAGGTTACATCCATCAATCCTGTGTACTTGAAGGCCGGCACACATTCTCCCACTAGATTTGTCATGAACATCCAACCATCTGAAGCAGAGGTAGGCTTTGATATGTGAGTCTCTCCTTTTGCTGATCTAGCAGCCTTGTATGTGCTGAGGATGGAATATGAATGGGCACCTGCCTGGAGGAACTTGTCTTACAAGTTCACTCAGAAGAAGTCGTTACTATCCAGTCAGGATATCCCTCTCATCACTGCTGCAAATGAGTCAAATCCATGGTGGCACTTGTTGAAAGAGGCCGCCTTGAGGGCTAGAGGTGAACTAAGGGAGCCCGAGATTTTTCCTGCTACCACTGATAGCCGCTTTGTGAGGAAGAAAGGCATTCCATGTTTCGGGTTCTCTCCCATGGCTATTACACCTATTCTATTGCATGACCACAATGAGTTTTTGAACAAAAAAAAAAGTATCTGAAAGGGATTACAATGTACGTTGAAGTCATCAAATCCTTTCTATCATCAGATGAAAATGGAGCTTGGCCAGATCTGTACATACTCTGGTGCATTGGATTATGCCATCAAAACAGTGAAGACAGAGGGTCCCATGGCAATGTACAAGGGCTTTGTACCGACAATAATGATGCAGGGCCCATACACAATAGTTCTGTTCATGACTCTGGAGGAAGTTCTATGCATACAACATTTGAAGTTAATACACCATTAGATGAAAGCTCATCTCCGTGCAAGTCCACTTCACAGTATCCTTCTTCATCACCCTGTAGGTCTCAAAGTTGAAAACGAGCTACCATTTTTGTATTGTTGCCTCCAGATTTGGCCAAGCCTCCTACCATAGCTCCTATGTGTCTTCCAAGAAAGCTACCATCTCTGCATGTGTACCTGAAAAGTAGGATTTATTGTTGGAAAATGAGACTAGATTTGAGGGAAAGGAGAGAGAAAGGAAGGATCTAAAAACTAAGCTCTGATACCAATTGTAATGAAGGATGCCTAACTAATCTAACTAAAGAGAGAGAGAGAGAGAAGGAGAGAAGGAAGAAGATTGCAGAAGAGAGAGAAGAAGAGAGCAGAGGAGAGAGAAATACTAGAAGAAGAGAGAGAAAGACATGAAAAGAGAGAGAAAGAGGAGGGAAGCCATGAAAGCTAGAAGGTGAAGGTGAGGAGACAAATTTGTATTTATCAAAATGGTACCCTTATCATGTCCTTGTACACCTTAAATATCCCATTAGTGTAATCGGGTATTTGCATGTGCTAACCCCGTGTAAGACCCTCTAATCCCATTCTTTACAGCATCAACAACTTTATCTTTCTTTTCAAATACATGTTTGATATCAAAGTCATATTCACATAGAAATTGCAACCATGTCCTTTGCCAATTATTTAATAAAAGCTACGTAAAAATATATTTTAAAATTTGATGATCAGTTGTTAACTCAAATTTCACACTAAGTAACAAATGTCTCCAATGTTTTGGAGCATGAATTGCAACAACACGTTCTAAGTCATATACATAATAGTTTATCTCACATATCCTTAATTTGGGAGATTCATAAGCCACTACTCTGCCCTCTTGTATCAACACACATCCTAATTTTTCTCCACCAAAATCATAAGATATAATAAAAGATTTTCTCATCTCATGCATTTTTTATGTGTAATTTTCAGCCACTTTCTATTTCAATGTTTCAAAGGCTTTTTGACATGCATGCGACCAAACAAGGGTTTACTTTTTTTCGTCAATTTAGTCATCTTAGAAAAATCTTGAATATGAGTTATTTCATACTGAGCTAATCCTAAGAAGTTTCTCACATCTTTCACACATTTTGGTACAGGCCAATCAACAATAGTCTTTATCTTCTCTAGATTTATATGAGTTTCCTCTTTAGAGATAACTCTTTCTAGATAAACAATCTTATGTTTTGCAAAGAAACATTTACTCCATTTAGCATAAATTGTATGTTCCCTCAAAATTTTAAGAGCTTCTCTAAGATGTATCTCATGATCCTAATGATATTTATAATATACAAATATATCATCCAGGAATGCAAGAATGAATTCATTACGATGTGAATGATGAATGCTGTTTATTAAACATAAAAATATGATTGTTGCATTATTAATCTAAAAGCGAGAACTCTGAATTTGAAATGGCCATACCTAGTCCGAATTGCAGTCTTTGGGATATGCTTAGACTTTATAGGGATTGATGGTAACATGATCATAAGTCTATTTTTGAAAACACATTTGCACCATCAATTGTCTCAATAACTCATCAATGTATGGAATTGTATTTTTTTCCTTTATGGTTTTCTTATTAAGATCTTTGTAATCAATATAAAGTCTATATGTCCTATCCTTCTTCTTTTTGAACAATATAGGAGCGCCCCAAGGAGATAAACTAGGTCTAATATTTTTTTTTCCAAGAGATCATCAAGTTGTAGTTTAAGCTCCTTCAACTCTTCTATATTGAATCGATAAGGTGATCTAGAGTAAGATTTTATTCTTGGATACAACTCTATAATAATGTCAATTGATCTAGGAGGAGGCACCCTCTACCAAAGATTAAAAAGGTATCACATCCTTGTTTCATTCACCTCAAAATTTTTCTAGTTGAAATGATTAAAGATTTTTAATTTCTCTTCCTTCCCTAAATTTTATGGAGTATTTTATATTTCTCTTTGAAAATTAAAGGTCTCTCTTCACAATCAATTAAGGCATGATTTTCCATTAACCAATCCATTCCAATTATCACTTGTCTTTTCCCCATGTCAAGTACATAAGTATCTTCCTTTTGTGTTTCATTGTTTAACATGAAGGTTAAGTTTTGAAACAAGAACTTAGTAAAATGTTTTTTCCCACAAGCCAATTCTTGTTGTCACTTTATTGTTTTATCAAATTTTAGGTTTTGATCTTTAAAAAGTTTCAGAGACACAAAGAAATACGTACTTCTAGAAATAATAAGAAATATTACATTTTTTGTCCATTTCACCCTAATTTTTTTATAATGGAAGCTCTAAGGTAGTGAGTAGAACAAATCATGCATCTAATACGAGAATTGAGATACTTACCTTGTTCATTCGCTTCTTAGATTATCATGTCCATCTCAGTCTTCTTGGGTTGCAATGGAGTGTTCACAATCGCATTTGGATATTCCAAAGTACATAGATGATGAAGACAACTGTTCATTCAACCTTTTGCCAAAACTCCTTTACACATCTGGAATAGGCTTTTCCAAGAATGCATGTTTTCCAAGAAACATGCATACCAAAATTGATGTGATCCTCTCGAATCATCACCGCATGCAAACCTTTCAAAATAAAAAAGAATGCACAAGTAGTGTAATATATATTTTTAAAAGTGTTGAAATTTTTTTATTTTTCATTTTCAAAGGCTCATATCTCTAAAATAGTGAAGAATTAGATTGAGCTTGTGACATGACAAAATATTCTCCTTGATATTCTCTTTAAACTTTGTGAGAGAAACTTTGACCAAATTATGCTCTATTTGATCACAAATCACCTTCTAAAATAGGTCCTGTGCCTAAAAGTTATAAAAAATTTGACCAAAATATTTGCTATCACCAAAATTTTTGAAAATACTTAAAGTGACCTAAAAATAATTTCCAAACACTATTTACACATGCCAGAGAAATTTTTAGTATGGGTTTATTAGGGCATGTCACATCTACCTATTGAACAATTTGATTACTATAGCTTATACATCAGCCCAATTAGTTTTCAACCCCTACATTGCATTATCATCTTTCAAAAGCTTTTCTAAATCACCCTGTAATGCTAGGTTTGTTGCCTGCAAGAATAAGATAATCTTTTCTATTTCCAAAGATAACACTTCAACATCATCTAGTTGATGATAACACTTCTCAAAGTCCCTCAACAACTCAAGAGGAATATGTCCCTTTGCAAGATCTATATTCTATTCTAGAAAAGTCATCTTTGTAATCATGTCTATATCCTCAATAAAATGTTCATCCTTCCACACTCACTTAAAAGTAGCCCAAGAACACCATAATGGACTTTCTTGATCTGCTCCATGCTATGTAGATGTTTGTTGCAATGCCAAGCTATGTGTTGAACTCATTAGGCTAATCTGTGTGAAGCGTGTACGCATTTAAGGTCACTTTCTTGTAGATTTCTTATTGCTTGGAAAGGATGTACTTGTAAGTGTCTAACTAGATCTTATACTAGGATTTCCTCTACAAAGTAACGCCTAGATCATTAGACAACTTCAAGAGCATCTCCTGTGTAGTCAATGTTCTTTTTCTTCCATAGAATTTATAGCTCCGGCCAATGGGTTAGTTAATGTCTACTACAAGGTGAAAAAAATGATCTTCTATTATTCTCTCTCCTAGAGGTACTACTCATGTTCTCCTCATATTCTCTTTCCTTATGTTGCACTTTCACTCTCTCTTAAGAAAGCTCAAGGTTGCTCTATATCAACAAGAAACGTAATTCCATTTTTTGTTTACTTAGTGTATCATTATTCACTCTATATTTCTTCAACTCTAACTTTGCTTCTTGAAGCTCGGGGATGGTGTCCCATAGGGCATTTTCTTTTGCATCTCGTTCCTTCTATAGCTCTTTTGTCTATGCTAGATCTTTTCTTTTAGTCTCCTAGATTTTTTCTCATAAGGATTTTTCATTTTCATGTAGTTTTTTTCAAATTCTCTCCCTTTAAACACTTTTTTTTGTCTATAATGCTTTTTGAAATTCTTCATATAAAGATGTCAATACCTAAAATAGACCCGACACTGACTCTAGGGCTCTAAGTAAGTCTCCTATGCTCATGAAACCACCATCACGACCTCGCAGCTAGGAGCGTCTGGAGAATGTACACTAGTCTAAGTAAATCATGGATTTTTATTGATTGCAATCCAATGGTTTTTCATTCCCAACTTCAACAAAGAGGCATCAAAATGCATCTAGGTAGGAAAACTCCTGGTCTTTGATCCATAAACTATTTCATTTTTTCTAAGAATTCCTCTTTGATGGGCCTCGAGCCACTTTTGCACTTGAATTCTGACTTTAAAATCCACTGTCAGTGGTGACCACATGATAGGGCAACTCAGCCCATCAAACCCATGAACTAATCTACACAACATGAATCATAAAGAGCATCAAGCCACTACAAATGAAAATACACAACAGAGCATAAATATAACTCACTCTACCCTTGACTAGATTAAGGCATATTGCTCCACAAGGGATAGGCCAAGTATAGTTTGAGAGGGATGAAGAGCTACTCACTAGCCATTTGCTCCAACATAAAACATCTAAAAAGAACTATCAAAGGAGTCATCCTAGGTGGTAGTTTGGACCTGCCTACCTGACCTAGGACAACTAGACTAGGAACTTCTACTAGGCAAGGACTCCTATACCTTGGTCAATAAAAAGTCACATATTTTTCATTTTACCACATTTTTCCCTTCATTACTTTACAATCGGGCATGTAAAAAGGAGAGAGTTGTCAGAACCAAGAACGTGCCCCACATTGGCTATAGGCACTAGTAGCCACGGCTCTATCACACTCACAAGACAACCCCACATGACCTCACGGCGGCCAGGAGCGTCCATGGGACACACTGCCCTAATTGCTAATATAGATATCATGTTTGTAGAAAAACATAGTCTAACGATTGCCCTTCCTTACTCCTAAGAGGGAGATCCCATACATCTTGGTATAGTATACCATGTAATCACAAGCAAAAGGAGGAAACCCCTTGGTTGAATGCCATGGCCCCACTGTAGCTCTCCTATACCGAGAGGATTGGACCCTCGATGCACTACTCTAACATAAAGAACACACGAATAGTTTTCACTCTTATATATTTTGCACGATCTAGGAGATTTGATATTTCCTTACCAAGCTTGCCCGAAGAAACCGTTCATCTGTCCTACAGCTCGGGTTTCCTTACACACCATATAGGTCAACGTTTGGAAAAAACTTGCAATGCATCAAGTTTGATACTATGTTATGCTCAATGAAAGTGTGGATGTCAATTTTTCTCAAGCACTTTATCATTAGAAATCAGCTAGGTGAAGTGCAAAAATAACTTTTCAATGATTTTTTCAACTAATCTGTAATATTTCCGCGTACCGCGTGCCGTAAATATTGACTTCCCGCACGTCGTGTAAATCTCGTGCAAAGATTATCACTAGTGCCAGCAGCTAATCTATAACCACACGCGAGGAATGGAGACACTCCACCTTAGGAAAATAAGGTCAGGGATTCAAACCGGCATAGCCGCGGGAAAACAGCCTCTTGGGAAGAGGTCAAGAGGATAGGTAATTGCAATTTTTTTTAATTATTATCCCTTCCCCCAGCCGATGCATGGCTGGAGGAGAGGGAGTGTGGGGAGGAATGGCCAAGGAGGAGTGGGACGGATATGCATGAGGAGGAGTCCTCCACGTGTGTGGAGGCCCTCTTTCCCAAGGCCTATAAGAACCCCCTCTTGGGGGGGGGGGGGGGGAAAGGGGGAACATGGCAGCAGAAGGCTGTGGAGGGCCACGGTGATGAAGGGGCCGTGAGGGGTGCCGGACGTGTGAGGGAGGTGGCCGTGTGGAGGAGGGACGGCTGTGGGGGGAAGGGTGCCATGAAGGGTCGACGTACTGGAGGGGCCGGACGTGCTGGAGGAAGGGTCATGCTGGGGAAAGGAAGCGTGAGAGGGAGGAGATGGCGGCAAAAGACGGACATGAAGGAGGACAATGCGGCAGAAGGCGTGAGAGGAGGGAGGACGGGCTGTGGGAGGGAAGGAAGGAAACGCTGCACCTCAGTCCGCCAGCCGCCCGCCTGACTGCCCAGTCCGCCGCCGCCTGGAATTCGACTCCCCCCCCTGGGACGTGCTGACAGAAGCTTCTTAGAAGCTTCTCTTGGAAGCTTCTAAGGGGGCTTCTCTAAGCCCCCTTCCTATTGGAACCACCGCAAATCCATATTAGCCCCGGGTTTTTTTAAAGCCCTTAGCCGGACTTTGAAGAGAAGAAGGGGTAGCCTACGAGCCTCCCCACCAATCACCCACAAGGCTGGGCCTAGGATTTTTGGGAAGGAGAAGAAGAACTCTAAAGCCCCATTCTTGCAAGGCCCATTCGCAAGAGCCCTTTTCTGCGAACATCATCGTAAGGTCCACAAAATCCTTCCTAAACCCGGAATTTCAAGGTGGATTAAAGTTCTCAAGCCTCCATTGTCCAAAGGACCTCATAAGAACCCTAAGGCCTTCCCAAGTCAAATTCCGCAAGTCGGAACTTCGGTCAAGGAAGCCATATTTCAAAGGAAATTGCGCATACAAGGGAGACGGACCAAGGTCATAAAAACTGCAAGCCAAGGCAAAAAGTTGAAATCCACAAAGGCTAACTGGAGATCGAATTCGCGATGGCCTCTAGAAAGATCACAAGGTGCGATGCGGGAGGTTCACCCCGAGCATACGTGGATATTTCCCGGAGTCCGCAAGTCCAGGTTTTATCTATTTGGATTCCACACAAAAGTATTGGAATTATTTACAATAACTTCACGAATTAGAAAGCACTCATGCATGTTCGAATTCAACTAGTCAAGTTAAATGCAATTGGAAAATGAATTGGCTATTTGAACATTTATTAGAAATAGCTTAAGATATGAAAATTGATCATTGGTACGTTCAATGGAGTTAATGAAAAGAGCATAGGGTGTCCATGCATTTGTAGGACCTTATTAGCAAGTTTCCTTTTGTGCATTCAAAAGCGACGAGCCTAGGACAACTGTTGCCTCATTACAAGGTTGAAATTATTGAGGTACACCTTTTTACTAGGCATGGAAAGATTAATGGCATGTCCCATTTTTAGATAGATCTTCCTTGTAATGATTCATGAGGGAAAGTTAACACCCATAAGACGTTATTCGAAAAGGAATAGAGGGGCACGAAAATGATCTATGGACTTGTAAAATGGAATGAATTAACACTAGCTTTAGTTGGTATAAACTTCGTCAACTACATTGTAGCTAGGAGAATGCTGCGTATTGCATAGTCATCATGCGAAAACGTCATTCATCAGAAGCCGCATTTAGGAAAGGTTGCATGGTTCGTCAAAGCATAAGATTCGAAAGTATAGACTACAAGGTTGTAGGCATGATTAATAGGTCTTAGGAAAAGTTAGTATCCAGATTATCATGCATTTTTGCTACACCAAGGAAAGTTAAAATTATCGTGAACCATGTGATGCTTAGAAGCAATAAATCGCATGTTTACGCGTATTGGTGTAGTTGTAACTATTGTTCTCCATTAGATGTAGTTTATTGCCTTTAGAAGGTTCATCCTTGTTGCAATACAAGTATATTGAGTTGTCTAAGCAACCTAAAACGCAAAGGATTCAAATGGGCATGGCTCAGTCGATATGATAGGTATCCCAAGTATTAACTAGGGTTTAGTGCAATAAGAATTCGACCTAGTTTTACACTTGTTGCCAAGACAAAACCCGCAAACCCAAAGATCTTACACACGTTCACGAAATGTCGATTCAATTGGATGTTCATGCATAAAATGATCTAAGGTTTTATCCTAAGGATCATTCGTTCTAATGACGAAACTCCGACGGAGTTGCAAATTTCTAGGACCATGGGCCAACATAATTAGGAATGGGTTGGAGGATACCCTAAACCCTGCTACTCGGCTAGAGGTAATTCCGTGGCCGGAGGACGCCATTCAATGGGTGGAATGATCCCGTGGAATGATGCAACACATGTGCAAAAAGGTTGCAACACCGTATAAACTTGAGATTTGTCCACAAGAGAGTTTTGTCATCTCTCGAAATAGGGTTGGCAAGTTATTGATAGAATTTAACTTACAAGAGGATGAGTAATCATCCTGTTACTCACTTTTCTTGGGGAATAATTGCCAAGGAAAAGGAAAGTTAGGTATTTGCCTTGAAGCAAATAACCAGACAATAAACTAAAGCGACATGGTCGCTGGATCCTGCCACAACAAAACCTAAAGTATTGGTAGGGTATGACCCTAACCCAAGAATGATAGGAATCTTGCCAAGTTGCAATTGATTCCGGATCGAATGCGGGTTGCATTCGGAGAAAAGGAGTCACTCCTTAACAGTTTGCCAGCTAAACGACCATTGGAATTAATTGTGCTTGTAACAGTTTAGAAAGCACTGTTTGCATTGTTTGCTCAATGAACTAAAGGATGAAAAGATATCTAAATACTTCAGGTTGAAGCCTGAAGGGAGAGGCAGCTTCAGTTACCCCCGACTGCCTGCCTGACCCTAACCAAGGGGGTTGTTAACCGCGCCGGGAACGTGGACCGAACCCGCCGTGAGAGGTCTCTCCGTTGAGTTCTACTTGGAGCAGGAGGACGCTTGGGTGCCAGAGGGGGCTCTGGCCGTAAATCCCTCGCCTTCCGGGCCCTGCACAAGAGACTAATGTGACTCGGGATTGGATCTCGAGGCCCACATACTAGTCTACGGGCGGAAACTTGGATTAGTGATCCCTGGTGGATTACTGGATAGCCTTCGGGCGGATTATGAATACGCCTACAGGCGGGAACTCCTTGTATTTCAAAGACAAAAGGATAAAATGATAATAAAGGAGTTGTTTGACATTGTTTTCTTTATGTCCTGTGATAAGATTACGTGAAGGAACCAGTGCTTAACAGGGCTAATCAAGGAAGCTGGTTGTTATATGTCAAATTAATGTGGTAGGTAATTACATAACTAAAACAAACCGAGGAAAGTGCGGAGGATGGACCATGGATCTGTCCTATGGATGGGTGGTCCCGGTTAGCCGGGAACTTTTCTCAAAGTCTTCGACGAACAGAAGGATGATCAACATCACCGAAACAAGTAATGAGAACGATGACTTGGAATTACCGATTACCCGATTCACGCTGTTTTAGGGGAACGGAATGGGACTATGCCTTATGGCAGAGAGGTCGAGCCTTGCATCCCTCTCATTTTCCATTCTCCTTGAACCAAGTGCAGCGTGAATCCGCTTCGGACCTGGCATTTCTACGTAAAGTAGTTTGCTCGGGTCTGACGCTAGTTGTTGCTAGCTAATGACCAGACAGGAAAACCCAAATTCAGGTCGATCCTAAGTGGAACGGCCAGGATACTTCCGCTACGTGGCAGACGCGGGAAGACCTAGATCGCAAGTCCCGTAACATTCCATGGGAGTGCCGGGCGGAGCTTTCTAGACATCCTTCCCGATGGACTGCTAAGACATGTACAGGATGATTCTAGTGGACACGTTACAGTTGGTATCAGAGCCGACTTACAATGGAATTGTTTTCATAAAGATTTCATTGAAAAATGAAGTAAAGAATTTGTTCCTGTCCAAACATTTTCTCATCTTCAATACTGTCTTGCAGAATTACGAGGCGTGGAACAAGTTTTTGGTGTTCCGGATCATGTTTATGACTGCAATGCATTCTCCGCATTATAGGCAGAGAATTGAAATGATGAACATCCTAGACCGCATTTACAATCCATCACCTGTGTACGTGGAACAAAGATGGATGGGTGTTTCATGGATCTATTACATAACTGCCTATCGACCTGCGTACCTTCAAATTAACTTGAAGAGAATCAAGTGGATGGAGGATTTGAAGATCGTGAAGCTGTTCATCTTTGTTGAGGCTCACACAAACGCAACCCTACAGGTTGGAGCTCGAAGGGTTAAGCAGAATAAGTATGTGTACGGAGAAGCGATTCAAAGAATCTCTGCCGACCGAATCAAGGTTTTGGGACGTCATGAGAAGAATGGATATCAAAGGAAAAGATACCCTAATCTTCCAATGAACTATCGATTCCTAAAAATCGATGACCCCAATCCGTACTATTACTCAAATCCTGTAGCTGAATGCAACAACATCTTATTCTCCTCGAATTAATGTATTAACTTGTTCCATCGGCCCAAGAAATAATTATACCGAAAGGGCTATGCTGATATGAATGGAACAAAACTTTTTCCCGATTGTCTTGACTATGAATATTGATAAAGAAGTAAAGTGAATTGGTCACTTGGCTGAAGGAATACATGGACGTAGTTTCTGAAGAGTTAACAAAACGCCCACTTCAAAGAGAAGTAGATCATGAGATTGAGCTAGTAATAGGAGCTGCGCCAATTGCGAAGAGACCCTATAGAATGTCTATTCCGGAAGCTATTGAGTTGAAGGAACAACTCAAGCAACTGTTAAACCAAGGCTACATCCGGCCTAGCAATTCACCATGGGGAGCTCCAGTCCTATTCCAGAAAAAGAAAGATGGGACACTTCGGCTATGTATTGATTACCGTGGGTTGAATCAATCAACAGTCAAGAACAAGTATCCTATCCCTAGAATAGATGAGCTTCTTGATCGCCTTCAAGGTGCAAAGATCTTCTCCAAGATTATCTCAGGTCAGGCTACTATCAAATCAGGATCAAGGATGAGGATATTCCAAAAACGGCCTTCAATACAAGATATGGGCACTTTGAATTCTTGGTTATGTCATTCGGGCTTACAAATGCACTTGCCACCTTCAATAGATTAATGCAGGATATTTTTAGACCATATCTTGATGACTTCGTGCTTGTCTTCTTCGACGACACTCTATTCCAAACAGGAAGGAGATCATGAATCCCAACTTCGGATTTTCCTTGAGACAAGGAGGTCACGCAAGCGGTATGCTAAGATGATGGAATTGCACGTTCCTCAAACATCAAAATGATCATCTAGAATTCATCATATCGGAAAAAGGAATCTCAGTGGAGCCAGCCTAAGTTAGAAATGTTCTAGGATGGCCAAATACCAACAACTGTCAAAGAAATACTCAGCTTTCTTGGATTGATAGGATGGTATGGGGTCTTCATCTAAAACTATGCCTTGATTACAGCACCTTTGACAGAATTATTGAGGAAGCAAAACGTCCATTGCATGGTCAACTACCGAACAAACTAGCTTCGATAGGTTGAAGCAAAGTTTGGTATCAGCACCGATCCTAAAACTTCTAGACCACAGTAAGGAGTAGAGGTAGTAACTGATACTAACATGCTTGCCTTAAAGATATGTGCTCATGCAAGAAAATCATCCAGTAGCATATTCTTCAAGGAAATTGAAGAGTCACGAAAAGAATTATGCCACTCATGATCTGGAGTTATTAGCTGTCATCCATGCTCTAAAGCTTTGGAGACACTACCTGTTGGGCAACAAGTTTACTCTAGTAACCGATCATAAGAGCCTCAAATGGATTTTTACCCAGAACGAGCTCAACATGAGGCAACGTCGATGGATTGAAGTATTGGAGGAATATGATTTTTAAGATCAAGTACCGACCTGGAAAGAAGAATGTAGTTGTTGATGCACTCAATCGCAAGGCATTCCTTAATTCACTAATCTTGCAAAATCTATCAATAGCTAGATCTCTAGCTACAGAGGTGTCCATGCCAAACAACCTAATACTTGAGCTAGCTAGAGAGGAAGGATGCCATGATCTAGCCTATCAAAGGATGCTAAGGGAAGTCTCTATCAAGGACCAGGAACAAAAGCTAGAGGCTAAGTATCATGAATTCTCTGTCAGCAGTGGACTTGTCTACTATAGGACGAGAGTATGTATACGAGCAAGCCAGTTATTTAAATAGAAGATATTGTGCGAAGCTCATAATTTCACTTTCTCGGGACATCAAAGCTGCGAAGGATAGACAGAAGGCATACACGGATTTGAAGTGTCAAGATAGAATATTTGAGGAAGGAGACATGGTCTTCATTCACGTATGCCCAAAGAAGAGTTCTCTATCCTTAGGAGATTGCAGGAAGCTAAGTCCAAGGTATTGTGGACCATACAAGATCCTCAAGTGCTTAAGACCTAATGTTTATAGACTGCAACTCCCTGAAAACCTAAAGGTTCATAAATGTATTCCATATCAGTCTATTGAAGAATGAAGTATGTACCTAACCCTAATCATGTACTTGATGACCAACAAAATTGTAATGCCTAGTCAAGGAGTCCTTGAACTAAGGCCGGACAAGATTTTAGATGCTAGGGTGAGACAACTAAGATCCAGGACCTTGAGAGAATGCCTCGTCCAGTGGAAAGATTATCCTAAGGAGGATGCTACCTGGATGGATGAAAGCTCTCTCAATCTTCGATATCCCCAGTTTATCTCGAGATGAGGACATCTCGATTCTTCTAAGGGGGAGAGAATGTAATATTTCCGCGTACCGCGTGCCGTAAATATTCACTTCCCGCACGTCGTGTAAATCTCGTGCAAAGATTATCACTAGTGCCAGCAGCTAATCTATAACCACACGCGAGGAATGGAGACACTCCACCTTAGGAAAATAAGGTCGGGGATTCAAACCGGCATAGCCGCGGGAAAACAGCCTCTTGGGAAGAGGTCAAGAGGATAGGTAATTGCAAATTTTTTTAATTATTATCCCTTCCCCGAGCCGATGCATGGCTGGAGGAGAGGGAGTGTGGGGAGGAATGGCCAAGAAGGAGTGGGACGGATATGCATGAGGAGGAGTCCTCCACGTGTGTGGAGGCCCTCTTTCCCAAGGCCTATAAGAACCCCCTCTTGGGGGGGGGGGAAAGGGGGAACATGGCGGCAGAAGGCTGTGGAGGGCCACGGTGATGAAGGGGCCGTGAGGGGTGCCGGACGTGTGAGGGAGGTGGCCGTGTGGAGGAGGGACGGCTGTGGGCGGAAGGCTGCCGTGAAGGGTCGACGTGCTGGAGGGGCCGGACGTGCTGGAGGAAGGGTCATGCTGGGGAAAGGAAGCGTGAGAGGGAGGAGATGGCGGCAGAAGACGGACATGAAGGAGGACAATGCGGCAGAAGGCGTGAGAGGAGGGAGGACGGGCTGTGGGAGGCAAGGAAGGAAACGCTGCACCTCAGTCCGCCAGCCGCCCGCCTGACTGCCCAGTCCGCCGCCGCCTGGAATTCGACTCCCCCCCTTGGGACGTGCTGACAGAAGCTTCTTAGAAGCTTCTCTTGGAAGCTTCTAAGGGGGCTTCTCTAAGCCCCCTTCCTATTGGAACCACCGCAAATCCATATTAGCCCCGGGTTTTTTTTAAGCCCTTAGCCGGACTTTGAAGAGAAGAAGGGGTAGACTACGAGCCTCCCCACCAATCACCCACAAGGCTGGGCCTAGGATTTTTGGGAAGGAGAAGAAGAACTCTAAAGCCCCATTCTTGCAAGGCCCATTCGTAAGAGCCCTTTTCCGCGAACATCATCGTAAGGCCCACAAAATCCTTCCTAAACCCGGAATTTCAAGGTGGATTAAAGTTCTCAAGCCTCCATTGTCCAAAGGACCTCATAAGAACCCTAAGGCCTTCCCAAGTCAAATTCCGCATGATGCCAGGAGGCATATTCCACGGTGGATTCCGTGAGGTTTTACGGTGGATTCCGTAAACTTAGATGACCGGGGCTCATACGCAAAGAGGATTCTTTGTGCGAGAAGTTGATGGGGACGCCTGTCCTTTTCGGGCGTTTCATTAATTTAGTGTGTACATGGGTGATTCCATAGCGGGTGATTCCGCAAAATGCATATTAAATTAATAAACGTTTATGAGTTTAGAGTGCGCACTCGTAATAAATTAAGGTTAGGATTATTTATTATTATTTTGTATGCGCTTATGCGCCAGGATATGTTATTTCTATTTGGACATTGAGATTGGGTGTGCCAGATACTATGGGCACCGTCCATTAGCTTTATTTTCTTATTTTTGGTAGCAAGCAAACTCAAAATCAGTTAAAAGCTTGTCATATTTTTGTAATTGGGCTATTTTTGAGCATAAAGATTGGAAATATACATTAAATACATGCTTTGTGAAGCGCTCACACAAGGCATGGGGGAGATTGAACCCAATTTGTCTCTTGTCTCATGTCGTGCTTGCTTTTACATTGGTTTTTGTGCTAAAAAGTAGAGTACTTTGTTCTTGGGGACCTTCCGAGATTCACCACGTGAGCTATCTGCGTCCGATCTGCGCACCAGTGGTATCAGAGCGGAGCAGAGATCAAGGGCTTCCAATCGCTACCAATCTCGGGCGAAGGCGGAGCTCCAGGAACAAACGGCCTCTACAGTCAATCTCATCGCGAACCGTCGATACAGGCAGACTTCTGGCGATCAAGAACCCCTATTTCCACTGTCAGATCGCGAAGGACCAATCTCTGCAGGCGGAGGACCACTCCCTCAACTCCATGAACAAGTCGTGATAAAACAGTAAGAAGCCATATCTATTTCTTCAAAAAGCTTAGTTTAAAAGCTTAAAAGAAAGCTTAGGAAGCTTGGTAATCAAGAAGGAGACAAATCGACTTGCAAGAGGATCAGCCCAAAATTTTCGGCGGAAAAAACGGAACCCCCCCCCTCACGATCAGAAACGGCGGCCTCTTCCACTATTAAGCCCTCTTAAAACTCTCTTAATCTTAAGTCAAAGCTTAAGACACTAAATTTTTACCAAGTTACATAGGGCAGAGAAGTCAAAATACTCTGGGTCTCGCACTCCAGAAGTCAAGTTCAGTAAGTCACTTGGAATCAAGTCCTGCAAGTTCTGCAAGTCGGCTAAGTCCAGCAAGTCAACAACTCTGCAAGTCTGCTAAGTCTGCAACTCTGCAAGTCAGACTAAATCAGAACTGACTAATGCTCAAAACTCATAGAAGACTTGTTCGTATGCAAAAACTCTGAACTGGAAAGTTGTTTGCAGCAAGCTGTTTTACCTATCTACAAGTTCGTTGAAGTACTTTCAGCAAACGGAGACAGAAATATTTCAGAATTTCTGAAAATTGAAGAAGAAAATACCCAAAAATACATAGCCTTGTAACCCCAAATTTGAGCTACGCTCATCCCGCTAACTGATTTTTAGTGAGAAAGGTTTGTTGAGTTTTACAAGATGACTACCCCACATATGAATGACCCTATGGCTGAAGACGACTTACGCGAGCCTACCATGGAACAAAAGCTGGATCTTATCATGCTGCAATTGGAAGAAGAGCGAAGAGCTAGGCAAGCCTTGCAAGCGCAATTGACAAAGCTACAAGGAGCGTCCACTGATAAAGAAGAACCTCAAGCTGAAGATCTGATTCGCCGTACCATCGACGCCACTCTTGAAGCACAAACCATTCGCAAGGAATCCAAGATAAGTAAACGAAGTTTCAAGTTTCGCACTTTTAATGGCATAAGAGAAGGAAAGACTGTTTTATCATTCATTAGCCAATTTGATGACTATTTCCATGAGGAAACTTATCGTGAGAAAGATAAAATCAAGTGTGTTACTAATCATCTGATAGACAAAGCATCACTTTGGTGGACTGTAGTCTGCAAGAGTATAGAATGTCCTGCTACATGGGAAGATTTCAAGAAGAAATTTCTTAGTTGTCCCATTACAGTCTAGCGACATTATTCTAGGAATGCCATGGAGACACCAACATAATCCCAATATAGATTATTCCACACACAATGAATATTAATTTTCAAGGAAAATCTATTACATTATTTGGTATGCATGCATCTCATATTTTTCCACTGCTTTCGCATACTCAAGCAAAACGTGCACTACGCAAGAATACTAAATCATATCTCATTTGGGTGAATGAATTGCACGCAAAAGAAACTCATATGCACCCTAGGCATAAGGAATTTCTTGCATATTTTAAGGATTGTTTTGCAGAAGACCTACCACCAGGTTTACCACCATCACGTCCAGAAGACCATAAGATTGACCTAATACCTGGCACACAACCACCTTGCAAAGCCCCATATAGGCACAATCAAATAGAGCAAAAAGAAATCCAGAGTCAAGTAGAAGAATTACTAAATAGAGGTTTAATTCGACCTAGCAGTTCTCCATTCGGTGCACCTGTGCTCTTAGTCAAGAAAAAGAATAATACTTATCGGATGTGTATTGACTACCGAGCATTAAACAAGATCACTGTAAAGAATAGGTATCCCATACCTAGAGTTGATGACCTTATGGACAAACTGCAAGGATCTTCTATATTTAGTAAAATTGACCTTAAATCTGGATATCATCAGGTGAGGTTAGATAGATCCGACATATTTAAGACTACATTCAGGACACAGTTTGGCCATTACGAATTCTTAGTTATGCCATTTGGATTAACTAATGCACCTGCTACTTTCAGTAGAATGATGAACCGTATTTTTCTAAAATATCAATATTGTGTGATTGTTTTCTTTGATGATATTTTAGTGTTCAGTCAAAGTGAAAAAGAGCATTATGAGCATTTATCATTAGTTTTTCAATTACTGAAAGAAAATCAATTGTTTGCAAATCCTGACAAAAGTGAATTCTTTAAGACAGAAATAGAATATCTAGGTCATATTGTATCAAAAGAAGGAATAAAAGTTGATCCTAAGAAAATTGATGCAATATTGCATTGGCCTATTCCTAAAAATGTACATGAATTACGCTCATTCCTTGGTCTTGCTAGTTTCTATAGGAAGTTTGTACGTAATTTCTCATTACTTGCTTTACCACTGACCAAACTTCTTAAGAAAGGCATTGTTTTTCAATGGACTGAAAACCAGCAGAAATCCTTTGATTTACTTAAACGTGCATTGACCAATGCCCCTGTCCTACAATTGCCTGATTTTAACAGACCATTCTTTCTAGTTGTGACCGATGCTAGCGGATCAGGAATAGGAGCCGTGCTAATGCTAAGCTGAAACCCTCTGAGCTTAAATATTCCACTTATGACAAGGAACTCTTAGCAGTTGTACAAGCATTAAAACAATGGAAGCATTATTTAATGGGTTCAGAATTCATGATAAAGACCGACCAGCAAAGCATTAGACATCTACTTAGCCAACCTCAAATTTCTGACCGTCATATCAAATGGGCTTCATTCATTCAAAGTTTCCATCCTATCATTCAATACCAACCTGGAAAAGAAAATGTAGTTGCTGATGCATTAAGTAGAAGACCTGCAATTCATAACATTTCTATCATATCTTTTGATTCTTTGATTGCTATGAAAGACACATATCACCAGGATATTACTTTTCATTCTGATTGGCAAAAATTAGTTCAAAATAATTTCATTCCTGTTGATTCATTGTCATATAATGATGGATTCATGTTTTTTGAAAAGAGATTGTGTGTTACTATTCCATTCCGATCTTTTGTTTTAAATGAAATTCATTGTCCCCCATATCAAGGTCATAGAGGTATCATTTCTACATTACGCATGTTAACTGAAGATTTTTATTGGCCGCATATGGATGCAGATGTATCTAATTTTGTTTCAGAATGTTTGATTTGTCAAAGAATAAAAAGACATCATGGTAAACAGTATGGATTATTAATGCCTTTATCTATTCCATCTAAACCTTGGGAGCATATATCTATGGATTTCATTACTGGCTTACCAAATACTAAATCTAATCATGACATGATTTGGACAATTGTAGATAGATTTAGTAAGCAAGCATATTTCATTGCATGTAAGAAAACTTTAACAGCATCACAAGCAGCACAGTTATTTTTGAAAACTGTTTTTACTAACCATGGATTGCCGAAAGTGATTATTTCAGGTAGAGACTCTAGATTTTGTAATAATTTTTGGATTACACTGTTTGCAAATCTAGGCACAAAGATTGATTTCTCATCTGCATTTCATCCAGAAACAAATGGACAAACAAAAGCCACAAATAGCACCATTCTAGATCTTTTACGTGCATACACTATCTCTAAACCTCAGACATGGGATACTCATTTGCATTTATTACAGTTTGCTTACAATAATACACCGCACACATCTACAAAGAAAGCACCTTTTGAAGTTATTTATGGATATAGATTATCTACACGTGTTGCCTCTTTGTCTAATAGAATACAAAGTGCCGATGATATTGCTATTATGCATAACACTATTTTTGATGAGGTCAAGGATATGATTGCTAAAGCCCAACAATCATATACCAAACAAGCCAACAAGAAAAGACAAGCCATGAATTTCAAAGTTGATGATTATGTTTGGCTTAGAATAGAAAAGCGTAGACTGCAAAGTGTAGATAGACATCCAGTTGTCAAATTAGCCCCTAGATTCTACGGACCATTTAGAATCATTCACAAGATTAATGACAATGCATTCAAGTTAGAACTGCCATCTCATTGGAAAATTCATAATACATTTCATATTAGTTTATTGAGACCATTTAGAGGACAATTACCTATCCACCCTGTTTATGAAAACCCACCTTTACTAGAAGAAGAGACTGAAATACTTGAACCAGAAGCCATTATAGGCACTGACTACATGACCACTAGAACTGGCCGAAGGTATTCTAGATATCTAGTAAAATTTAAGAACCATCCTGTAGAGGAAGCACAATGGATGCACGCTAGAGACTTAAATGCTTTCCCCACTCTGTTAGCTCCACATTGAGCTAATAGCAATTGAGGTCAATTGCTATCCCACCCCGGGGGTATGATGCCAGGAGGCATATTCCACGGTGGATTCCGTGAGGTTTTACGGTGGATTCCGTAAACTTAGATGACCGGGGCTCATATGCAAAGAGGATTCTTTGTGCGAGAAGTTGATGGGGACGCCTGTCCTTTTCGGGCGTTTCATTAATTTAGTGTGTATATGGGTGATTCCATAGCGGGTGATTCCGCAAAATGCATATTAAATTAATAAACGTTTATGAGTTTAGAGTGCGCACTCGTAATAAATTAAGGCTAGGATTTATTTCTAACCAGTTGATTTATTTATGTAGCTGAAGACTGCTAGGTATTCACTTTTGTCGGTTTAATTGTGTTATTTTACTAACGATTGTGAATGCTTCAGTTGATGTGTAGAGATAGCAGCAGTGGCGAAGGAAAGCATTGGAGTCTAGCGGGTTTTACGACCTTTGGACTATATTTTGATAGGCGCCACGCCTATATTTTGTTATGTCTATAGAGACATTGATTATTTATTATTATTTTGTATGCGCTTATGCGCCAGGATATGTTATTTCTATTTGGACATTGAGATTGGGCGTGCCAGATACTATGGGCACCGTCCATTAGCTTTATTTTCTTATTTTTTGTAGAAAGCAAACTCAAAATCAGTTAAAAGCTTGTCATATTTTTGTAATTGGGCTATTTTTGAGCATAAAGATTGGAAATATACATTAAATACATGCTTTGTGAAGCGCTCACACAAGGCATGGGGGAGATTGAACCCAATTTGTCTCTTGTCTCATGTCGTGCTTGCTTTTACATTGGTTTTTGTGCTAAAAAGTAGAGTACTTTGTTCTTGGGGACCTTCCGGGATTCACCACGTGAGCTATCTGCGTCCGATCTGCGCACCACCGCAAGTCGGAACTTCGGTCAAGGAAGCCATATTTCAAAGGAAATTGCGCATACAAGGGAGACGGACCAAGGTCATAAAAACTGCAAGCCAAGGCAAAAAGTTGAAATCCACAAAGGCTAACTGGAGATCGAATTCGCGATGGCCTCTAGAAAGATCACAAGGTGCGATGCGGGAGGTTCACCCCGAGCATACGTGGATATTTCCCGGAGTCCGCAAGTCCAGGTTTTATCTATTTGGATTCCACACAAAAGTATTGGAATTATTTACGATAACTTCACGAATTAGGAAACACTCATGCATGTTCGAATTCAACTAGTCAAGTTAAATGCAATTGGAAAATGAATTGGCTATTTGAACATTTATTAGAAATAGCTTAAGATATGAAAATTGATCATTGGTACGTTCAATGGAGTTAATGAAAAGAGCATAGGGTGTTCATGCATTTGTAGGACCTTATTAGCAAGTTTCCTTTTGTGCATTCAAAAGCGACGAGCCTAGGACAACTGTTGCCTCATTACAAGGTTGAAATTATTGAGGTACACCTTTTTACTAGGCATGGAAAGATTAATGGCATGTCCCATTTTTAGATAGATCTTCCTTGTAATGATTCATGAGGGAAAGTTAACACCCATAAGACGTTATTCGAAAAGGAATAGAGGGGCACGAAAATGATCTATGGACTTGTAAAATGGAATGAATTAACACTAGCTTTAGTTGGTATAAACTTCGTCAACTACATTGTAGCTAGGAGAATGCTACGTATTGCATAGTCATCATGCGAAAACGTCATTCATCAGAAGCCGCATTTAGGAAAGGTTGCATGGTTCGTCAAAGCATAAGATTCGAAAGTATAGACTACAAGGTTGTAGGCATGATTAATAGGTCTTAGGAAAAGTTAGTATCCAGATTATCATGCATTTTTGCTACACCAAGGAAAGTTAAAATTATCGTGAACCATGTGATGCGTAGAAGCAATAAATCGCATGTTTACGCGTATTGGTGTAGTTGTAACTATTGTTCTCCATTAGATGTAGTTTATTACCTTTAGAAGGTTCATCCTTGTTGCAATACAAGTATATTGAGTTGTCTAAGCAACCTAAAACGCAAAGGATTCAAATGGGCATGGCTCAGTCGATATGATAGGTATCCCAAGTATTAACTAGGGTTTAGTGCAATAAGAATTCGACCTAGTTTTACACTTGTTGCCAAGACAAAACCCGCAAACCCAAAGATCTTACACACGTTCACGAAATGTCGATTCAATTGGATGTTCATGCATAAAATGATCTAAGGTTTTATCCTAAGGATCATTCGTTCTAATGACGAAACTCCGACGGAGTTGCAAATTTCTAGGACCATGGGCCAACATAATTGGGAATGGGTTGGAGGATACCCTAAACCCTGCTACTCGGCTAGAGGTAATTCCGTGGCCGGAGGACGCCATTCAATGGGTGGAATGATCCCGTGGAATGATGCAACACATGTGCAAAAAGGTTGCAACACCGTATAAACTTGAGATTTGTCCACAAGAGAGTTTTGTCATCTCTCGAAATGGGGTTGGCAAGTTATTGATAGAATTTAACTTACAAGAGGATGAGTAATCATCCTGTTACTCACTTTTCTTGGGGAATAATTGCCAAGGAAAAGGAAAGTTAGGTATTTGCCTTGAAGCAAATAACCAGACAATAAACTAAAGCGACATGGTCGTTGGATCCTGCCACAACAAAACCTAAAGTATTGGTAGGGTATGACCCTAACCCAAGAATGATAGGAATCTTGCCAAGTTGCAATTGATTCCGGATCGAATGCGGGTTGCATTCGGAGAAAAGGAGTCACTCCTTAACAGTTTGCCAGCTAAACGACCATTGGAATTGATTGTGCTTGTAACAGTTTAGAAAGCACTGTTTGCATTGTTTGCTCAATGAACTAAAGGATGAAAAGATATCTAAATACTTCAGGTTGAAGCCTGAAGGGAGAGGCAGCTTCAGTTACCCCCGACTGCCTGCCTGACCCTAACCAAGGGGTTGTTAACCGCGCCGGGAACGTGGACTGAACCCGCCGTGAGAGGTCTCTCCGTTGAGTTCTACTTGGAGCAGGAGGACGCTTGGGTGCCAGAGGGGGCTCTGGCCGTAAATCCCTCGCCTTCCGGGCCCTGCACAAGAGACTAACGTGACTCGGGATTGGATCTCGAGGCCCGCATACTAGTCTACGGGCGGAAACTTGGATTAGTGATCCCTGGTGGATTACTGGATAGCCTTCGGGCAGATTATGAATACGCCTACAGGCGGGAACTCCTTGTATTTCAAAGATAAAAGGATAAAATGATAATAAAGGAGTTGTTTGACATTGTTTTCTTTATGTCCTGTGATAAGATTACGTGAAGGAACCAGTGCTTAACAGGGCTAATCAAGGAAGCTGGTTGTTATATGTCAAATTAATGTGGTAGGTAATTACATAACTAAAACAAACCGAGGAAAGTGCGGAGGATGGACCATGGGTCTGTCCTATGGATGGGTGGTCCCGGTTAGCCAGGAACTTTTCTCAAAGTCTTCGACGAACAGAAGGATGATCAACATCACCGAAACAAGTAATGAGAACGATGACTTGGAATTACCGATTACCCGATTCACGCTGTTTTAGGGGAATGGAATGGGACTATGCCTTATGGCAGAGAGGTCGAGCCTTGCATCCCTCTCGTTTTCCATTCTCCTTGAACCAAGTGCAGAGTGAATCCGCTTCCGACCTGCCGTTTCTACGTAAATTAGTTCGCTCGGGTCTGACGCTAGTTTTTGCTAGCTAATGACCAAACAGGAAAACCCAAATTCAGGTCGATCCTAAGTGGAACGGCCAGGATACTTCCGCTACGTGGTAGACGCGGGAAGACCTAGATCGCAAGTCCCGTAACATTCCATGGGAGTGCCGGGCGGAGCTTTCTAGACATCCTTCCCAATGGACTGCTAAGACGTGTCCGGGATGATTCTAGTGGACACGTTACATAATCGTACGTGCGGTGTTGATAGACACTAGCACCAAATTTCTTTGTGCTACTACTCTTCATAATTCAAAAAATAATCCATCCTATATGTTGCACATAGACAAATAAATTAGATTTTGCATTATTTTTTGCACCTAACCATTCTCACAAACCCTCTTCCCTCCTATTATTTAGGTTTTGCATTCGTTGGGTAGGTGTATGGTTTAGTTTTATGTATTTTTTCATATAAAAATCGATAAAAACACACTATAACATTAAAAAAAGGCTTGATGCTCATGCTCTAGCCTTGTTATATTCTCACGGATATAAAATGTATTTTTCTCTAAATTTTTTGGTGTAAAAACTCATTTTTCCCTTATTTTTTCTATTTTTTTCATAAAAATGAGATATTTCAGAATTATGAGTCCTTACTAATCAAGGATACTTAGCCTCATTTTCATATCCATTTCTATTCCATATGATCCCAAAACACTCAACAAAAACCCCAAATTCCATCATTTCTATAAAAACCGCCACTTGTGGGTTTTGCGTGTTTTGCGAGAAGTTATTATATCATTGTATTTTCTAGTTTTCTTTCATATTTTAGAGAGAATGCAACATGGTAAATCAAGAACAATCAAAATCAAGCACTTTCTCCAATCCTTTTCCTTACAACAAAAGAACTGCTCACTTACACATAGAAACCAAGATCTCGAAGCTCGTATCTCATAGATGGAAGGCCGCTAATGCCTTTTTTTGTGGTTGATCGACTGTCTCAGCCCGATCTATGTCCTCAATCGCTCCAGCCTTATCATTTGGTCCGGATTCTTCATCACAACCCTCCCCCTTTGTAACGTGTCCACTAGAATCCTCTAGGACACGTCTTGGCAGTCCATCGGAAAGGCTGTCTAGAGAACTCCACCCGGCACTCCCGTGGAATGTTACGGGTTTTGCAATCTAGGTCTCCCCGCGTCTGCCACGTAGCGGAAGTGTCCTAGCCGTTTCCCACTTAGGATCGACCGGAATTAAGGTTTTCCTGTTTGGTCATTAACTAACAGCAGCTAGCGTCAGACCCGATCGAACTACTTTATGCACAAACGCCCGATCTGAAGCGGATTCATGCCGCACTTGGTTCAAGGAGAATGGGAAACGAGAGGGATGCAAGGCTCGACCTCTCTGTCATAAGGCACAGTCCCATTCCGTTCCCCTAAAACAGCGTGAATCGGGTAATAGGTAATTCTAAGTCATCGTTCTCGTTATTTGTTTTGGTGATGCTGATCATCCCTCTATTCGTCGAGGACTTTGAGAAAAGTTCCCGGCTAACCGGGACCACCCATCCATAGGACGGACCCATGGTCCATCCTCCGCACTTTCCTCGGTTTGTTTTAGTTATGTAATTACCTAACACATTAATTTGACATATAACAAACAGCTTCTTTGATTACCCCTGTTAAGCACTGGTTCCTTCACGTAATCTTATCACCTGACATAGAAAAAACAATGTCAAACAACTTCTTTATTATCATTTTATCCTTTTATCTTTGAAATACAAGGAGTTCCGCCCGTAGGCTTGTTCATAATCCGCCCGAAGGCTATCCAGTAATCCACCAGGGATCACTATTCCAAGCTTCTGCCCGTAGACTAGTATGCGGGCCTCGGGATCCAATCCCGAGTCACGTTAGCCTCTTGTGCAGGACCCGGAAGGCGAGGGATTTACGGCCAGAGCCCCCCCTGGCACCCAAGCGTCCTCCTGCTCCAAGTAGAGCTCAACGGAAAGACCTCTCGCGGCGGGTTCGGTCCACGTTCCCGGCGCGGTCAACAACCCCCTTGGTTAGGGTCAGGCAGGTAGTCGGGGGTAACTGAGACCGCCACTCCCTTCAGGCCTTCAACCTGAAGCATTTATATATCTTTCATCCTTTAGTTCCTTGAACAAACAATGCAAACAGTGCTTTCTAAACTGTTACAAGCACAATCAATTCCAGTGGTCATTTAGTTGGCAAACTGTTAAGGAGTGACTCCTTCTCACCGAATGCGTCCCGCATTCGATCCGGAATCAATTGCAACTTGGCAAGATTCCTATCGTCCTTGGGTTAGGGTCATACCCAACTTAACCAATACCTTAGGTTTTATTAATAGTAGATCCTGGCGACCATGTCGCTTTAATTTATTGACTAATCATTTGCGCCGAGCAATTACTTAACTTCCCTTAACTTGGCAATTTTTCCCTAATGAGGGCGATGTAACAGGATGACTACCCATCCCTTTCCAAGTTAAACTTGCGCAAGAACCTGCCAACCTCATTCCAAGGAATGGCAAAACTTTCTTACGATCAAACCACAAGGCTATGCGACGTTGCAACTAGTTGCACAAGTGTCGCCTCCATTCCAAGAGATCATTTCACCTATTGAATGGCATTTTCTGGTCACGGAATTAACTTCAGACGAGAAGCAGGGTTTAGGGTGTCTTTTTACCCGTCCCATCCCTAATTTCACTAGATCGACAACGTTTAGTCCTAGGGTTCCAACTCAATTCGAGTTTCATCATTTTGAGCGATTGGTCCTTAAGGTAGGAACCCTAGATTATTGTTTGCATGAGCATCCAATTAACTCAACATTTTGGGAATGTGGTTAGGACTATTGGGCATGAAGGTTTCGACTTAGCGACAATTGGAAAACTTGGCCGAATCCTTAACGTGCTAATCCCTAGTTAGTGTTTGGGGTATCTATCGTATTGACTGAACCATGCCCATACGAATCCTTGCGGCTAGGTGATTTGGGTAATTCACTATGCTTGTCTCGCGACAAGGATGAATCCTTCCCTAGAGACAATAAACTAGATCTAAAGAAGAAAAATGCTTTCGACTACCACAATACATGTAAACATGCGACTCACTCTATCTTTTATTGGTAAAGTAAAAATACATGATAAGCTAGATACCAACTTTCGTAGGACCTACTAGGACTTACTTCAAATAATCATGACTACTACCTTGTTATCTACACTTTAGAATCTCATGCTTTGTTTAAATTCTGCAACCTTTCCCAAATGCAACACTTGATGAATCAATTTTATGCACGATGAAAGTGCAACATGCAACCCTTTCATAACTACAACGTAGTTAAATGAGGTTATTGTAGAGTTAGTGTTGGTATATTCTTTCTTGCAAGCACATGCCACATGCCAATCCCTAGATTCATTTTTGATACACCACCATTACTTTTCGGACAACCTCCTACGGGTGTTAACAGCTTTTCCCCATGAACCATTACAATAAAGATTTTTCCTAAATTGTGACATAAGCTTATTCTTTCCATGTCTAGTCAAAAATACACTAATAACTTCAGCCTTATAATGATAGGCGGTAGGTGTTCTAGGCTCGTTACTTTGAAATGCATGATAAGGCAGCATAATACTAGGGTCATAAGATGGATGGACAACTCACGTTCATCATATTGAAAATGTTAATAACTCCATTTCATGTCATGAGCTAATTCTAGTAATCGATCAAATAGACAAATTTTCCTCAATTGCCTTTTTAATTCGGCTTGGTAAATTTGAACATGCATATGTGCTTTCTATTCCGTGAGAGTTATTATACCTAATGCATTACTTTTGCGTAGAATCAAAAATCATAAAAAAAACCTGGGTCTGTGGGCTCGGGGAGATGTCCACTTGAATGCTAGGAGATGAACCTCCCGCAAGTGCGCCTTGCGTCTTCTTGGGAGCCATTGTAGACGTGAATACGGACTCCGCAGATTCCCTCTAGCCTTTATTCTTGCTCTTCGAGACGGCTAGGAGGTCGATACCTTCTCCTCGCGTAGGAATAGGAGTTTCCCGATCCCGGTTTTAAAACTGAGAAGCTCGCATAGGATCAAGGCCTATGGCCTTATCCTTAGAAGCTTCTTAAAGAAGCTTCTAAGAAGCTTCTGGGCAACAGCAGCAACGTCCAGGGGTCCGAATGATTGGGAAGGAGGTCGTGGACAAGAAGAGGATGGGCGGCGGCCTGGGCCTTTCAGCAAGGCGGCGGCGTTCCTGGTCGCGGCAGTAGACGGTAGTAACGGTAGCCTCCTCCTCCTTCAAACCTCCCACACGCAGCCTTCCGACTAGCATTCCCCTCTTCAGCACGGCGACGTGTATCCCCCTTCTCCCCTCAGCACGTAGGGGATGATTTTATAGGCATGGGGGGGGGAGAGAAGGCCTCCACCACGTGGCCCCCTTGCATGGGTTCCCCCCTCCCATGCAGGCCACGACTTTCCCATGTCCCATCCCCCCCACACTCCCTTTTCTCCAGTCATGTATCGGCTGGGGAAAAAGGGATAAAAATAAAAAAATTTGCCTTGAATATTCAAATTACCCCTCCCAAGAGGGTGTTTATGTAAGACTTGCCGTTTCGAACTTCTAGGTTTAATTTACCAATGCGGAGAACCCCATTTCTCGCGTGCGGGTCACACATTACACCGCCAATAATTTCAATACGAGAGATAACCTTTGCACAAGGTTTACGTCGTGTGCGGGAAGTCAATATTCACGGGTGGGAATATTACACCCTTCTCTCCTGCATTGATGCATACAAACAACCGCAAAGAGGAGAGAGGAGAGAGAAAGATTAGAAATAAGATTTTCAAATCCTCCATAAAAACCAGTCAAATTATAGTCATCTATTTCCTCTCTCTGTCGTGATCGAGAATCTCTCTCTCTCTCTAAAAGCACATGAGCATCAGAGAGGCATCGATCAAATTTTGAGAGGGCACAAAAAAATTTGTGTCCCCCCTCCTATCATTCGTTTTTTTTTTGTTTTTCCTCTTTTAATAATCCTAATATTCAAATTAGTAAAATAATCAGTGCAGTTTTGTTGTGTTTACACTACTTGCAAGTGGATATTTTGATTTTGGATGGGCAAATAGACTCGGATTCGAGATCCATCTAGAAAGGTGACTTTGCAACATTGAAATCTATAAACCTAGCCTTCATTGCACACTTTTTGGCTCCCGGATCTAGGTGTTGCTTTATAATGCCAAACCTTGTGGGAATTAAATGGGGGATAAATGACATCTGATCGATGAACCGAGACTTGTGTTGGATTCTTGATGTCGAAATGCATCTAGGAAAACTCAAACTTAGCCATCTGCCATCATTTGATTTTTCATGAAAATTTGGTCTTTAGCGCTTCTCAAGTACTTCTTACTCCAAAAACGATCTCAAATGCTTCAAGCACAGCTCAAAATCGGCTCCTAAAATCTAGCTCTCATTGGCGACTAGGGGAAAGGGTGACTCAGCCCATCGAATCCCACGAAGAGATCTCCACATACATAATCATAAAGAGCATCAAACTGATATAAAAATTATGCAACAAAACACATCACAACTCTCACCCGTGACTGCTTGACAAAACCAAGACAGGAAAATCCACGACGGATAGGCCTAGCATAATCTGACAGAAATTGAGAGCAAGTCTCTAACCAACTGCTCGAACATGGACTGGCTAAAAAGCCTATCAAAGATGTGATCCTAGTGGTGGTCTCAACTACCTACCTAACTTAGGACAATTGGACCACGACTTCCTACTAGACGAGGATTTCTATAGCCTAGTCATGATATTTTTCTCATAACACATTTTTTATTCAAGGTTTCATACGCATGTTGAGATTACAAGCTCAACACATGCGGACATTGATGATGGACCGCCTGGTTAGATGGGTCCACACGTTTACACTTAGCACGTCAGTGGTCATTATGACTCTCACATGGCCACTGACTCATTACTTATTATATTCAGGTCGTTACACCTATTTACAGCTGGCATAGTTATAGCGCCAATTGACTAGTGTAGTCGATTATGCATTGTTTGAATTAGTAGGCCATTTTTCTTTTATGTTGTATCTTATCTATACTTTGTGTACATAGTAAAGGGTGTGGAAGAAGAAGAAGAAATCAGCAAGAAAACGTTTTGGCCTCCATCTCTCTTCTTGTCTCTTGAGTGAGCTTCTCCTTGTGCATTCTGTGTGTGTTCGGCGCAACATCTTGAGCAACCCCCTCCACCACGCGATTCTTGACATGGTATCAGAGCCGCGCCGTTGAGAGAGGTTGATTTCGAAGGTTGAAGCAAAGGAGAAGAAGCAAGGTTCGAGCAAGCAACCCATAGGTAAGAAGCTCTCCCATCCTTCAACTCTTTCTCTTGGATAGTGCCTGTGGAGGCACCGAAAGCAGGGCAAAGCAAAAGCTCAGATTGCTGTGAGATTTGGTGTGTGCAAAGAGCGCTGTGTTATTTTGGGCATCTGAGGCCGTTTCGGGGCCCGTTTTAGAGCCGCAAGGTTGCAGACAACAGTTTCAGGGTACGCTGTGACTTCGACTGTATTGACTGAAAGTGGGTGCGCAGGTTACAGATTTCAGATCTGTAAGTTCAAAGGTGTTTACAGTGATTAAACACAAGGTTTATCTGCAAACAGGTTGCAAATTTCATGTATTGTTGAGCAGACAGTGAAAAAGGCTGTCTGGTGTATTGTTGTGTACTATAGGTCGAGGGTTGCAGAAGATTTGCTTGCTATTGGTATTAATTTTGTGATAATGGCAGAGAACAGTGGAAGCCTCATCATTGAGAAGCTCGACAAGAACAACTACCCTTCATGGAAGTTCCGTGTCACGAACTTCCTTATTGGAAAAGGCCTCTACGAGTTCGTTTCAGGTGAAGAAAAGAAGCCCGAGATGAGTGATCCTCCAACTGCAGAAGAGACAAAGGCACATAAAGAATGGAATGCAAAGGATAAAAAGGTCATGTATTGGTTGTCTGCAGTAATTGACAATAATAAGCTGTGACACATTAGAAATGCAGAGAATTCATATGCAGCTTGGACCATACTTGAAAGTATGTTTTCTATAAATACAAAGGCACGAAAGATTCAACTCAAGCAAGAGTTGAATACATTAAAGAAAGGGAAGATGTCTATCAATGAGTATGCACTGAAGGTAAGAAGCATTGCAGATGCATTGGTAGCGATTGATGCAATGCCCGATGATGATGATTTAGTGTTGTCTACCTTGGGTGGACTTAACAATGAAAAGGCTTGGAAGTCTTTTATAACTTCTGTATATGTCAGAAAACCATTTCCAGATTTCAATGAATTGATCTCCCTTATGATCACTGAAGAGATCAACATGCAGAGTGAGACATCTGAAAGAAGTGGTGAACAGGTCCAAGCTTTCTACTCCAGTTCTGGAAGGGGACGTGGCAGGTTCTCTTCAAGAGGCTGTTGTACAGGACGTGGTAGTGACAACCAGCAAACCAGATTGAATTAGCAATTTGGCGATATGCAGGTTTCAAGAGGTCGTGGTAACTTTAGAGGCAGGGGGAGCTTTAGAGGAAGAGGTGGATGGCAGAACAGAGGTTCTAACAACTTTGGTATTGTGTGCCACTACTGTGGCAAAACAGGTCATATTGCAGCCCAATGTTATGCTAAGAAAGATGATATCTGCAGTGGTAAGTTGCAGCAAGGAAACTATGCATCGTCTTCACGGCAGAATGAAGACAAAAATGAACGTTTGTTCGTTATGTAGCATATGCTGAATGCTGTTACAGGAAAGGGAACACATGAATATGTTTGGTATGTTGATTCAGGTGCATCCAATCATATGACCAGCCATGGAGAATGGTTTGGAGAGATACAGGATTTGCAGAATGCAGGTTATGTGCAAATGGGTGATGACTCATGCCACCCAATTTCACACATTGGAAAAGTTCCCTTGTCCTTGCATGATGGTAAGACAAAGAGTCTTTCAGATATATTACATGTGCCATCTATTACAAAGAACTTGGTGTCAGTCGGTCAAATGGTAGAGCAAGGGTTGCATGTCAAATTTAATGCAAAGGGCTGCTTTGTAGAAGACTTCAATGACAAGTGCAGGTTGGTAGCAAAGGGAAGTAGAGTTGGACGTATGTTCACTCTAGATGCTAGAATTCCTACTATGAATGCTGCTATGTATGCCAAAGGAAAAGGTGTTGTTGCAGACATTGAAATTTGGCACAAACGCATTGGACATGCAAATGTACAAAGGCTGAAATTAATGCAGTCCAAAGGGTTTGCCTACATTTAAAGTTGCAGAATTTTAGAAGGTATGTGAAGCATGTCAGTTTGGTAAGCAGGCAAGACAACCCTTTTCACATGACAGAGATGTAAGCATAAATATTCTTGATGTTGTGCATACAGACATTTGGGGGCCTGCACAAAATGTATCTCTTGGAGGTAGTTCATACTTCATCACAATCATTGATGATTGTTCTAGAAAGCTGTGGGTATATTTTACGAAGGAAAAGAGTGAAGCTTTTGAGCACTTTAGAACTTTCAAGGCTGTAGTTGAAAGAGAAACAGGCTTGAAAGTAAAGTGCTTGAGGTCAGATGGAGGGGGAGAGTACCTCTCCAATGAGTTCAGTGATTTTCTGAGGTCTCATGGGATAAAGAGACAGTTCACATGCAGGAATATCCCACAGCAAAATGGGTTGCAGAAAGGAAAACCAGGCATATTGCAGAAGTTGCACGCGCCTTGATGGCTGAAAAGAATATGCCTAAGCATTTTTTGTCTGAGGCTATTCATACTGCTGTTTATATTATGAACAGAACTCCCATAGCTGCAGTTCATGGTATGACCCCCGAAGAATGTTTTACAGGTAAGAAGCCTGATGTTTCACACTTGAAAGTATTTGGCTGCATTGCGTATGTTCATGTGCCAAATGAGTTGTGGAAGAAACTAGATCCAAAGGCTGAAAAGTGTGTCTTTATTGGATACTCTTTAAAGCAGAAAGGGTATCGTTGTTACAACCCTGTCACATGTAAGTTCAGAGTGAGCAGGGATGTCATCTTTGATGAAATGAGCAGTTGGTATGCATCTAGTGGTGATGCATTGGATGATGATGATGATCATGACACTCATGTGCAGGCTGAAAAGCAAGAATCACGAACTCTTAGCTGACCAGAGACATCATCTGGTAGTCCTTGGTCTGGGAGACTAAGGAGTACCTCTACATCGTTGGGTGCATCTAGTAGCACTACAGGTAAAGACAAAGGAAATAATAAAGTGTTAGAAGGCATTGATGCAGTTCTTGATGGAGACTCCAGTGGCTCAGAGAGCTTGGATGATAAGCTTGGCATTCCTTCAGTGAGGACTCCAGGTGTGCAGAGAGCACGTGTTAATGCAAAGACTCCATTGAGTGATCCAGTGGTACGCAGGTCTAGCAGGGTGAGATACCCTATTAAAAGATTTGGTTTTGAAGGTTATGCAGCTCACCATTATGCTTATATGGTGAAACTAGTTGAGGATGTTGAGCCCACATGTTTTGAGGAGGCTGTTGGTCATGCTCATTGGGATGCAGCAATGGATGAGGAGATGGATGCATTAGAAGCCAATAAGACTTGGGATCTAGTATCATTGCCGAAGGGAAAGAAAGCTATTGGATGTAAGTGGGTTTATAAGATTAAGCACAATGCAGATGGTTCTATTAGCAGGTACAAAGCTAGGCTGGTTGCAAAAGGCTATGCCCAGACATATGGCATAGATTATGATGAAACCTTCAGTCCAGTTGCTAGGATGGCAACTGTCAGATGTGTGATTGCTTTGGCAGTAGCCAAAGGTTGGAGGTTGCAGTAAATGGATGTAAAGAATGCCTTCTTGCAAGGTGATTTGCAGGAAGAAGTGTATATGGATCAGCCAGCAGGTTATGAAGATTTAGAGCATCCCACGTATGTGTGCAGGTTGAAGAAGGCACTCTATGGGCTCAAGCAAGCACCTAGAGCATGGTTTGACAAGATTAGAGAGTATCTTGTCAATATTGGCTTTTATGTTTCTGATGCTGATCACTCACTTTATGTGAGAAAGGGAGATGCAGGTTTGGTCATCATAGTCATCTATGTGGATGACTTGATTATTACAGGTGATAGTGATAGTGGGATTGCTGGAGTCAAGGGTTGTTTGAAGATGAAGTTTGAGATGAAGGATTTAGGTGAGCTAAGGTACTTCCTTGGCATTGAGGTGATCAGATGTGATGATGGTATATGGTTGTCCCAAAGATAGTATGGCTTGGATATGTTGTCCAAGTATGGTATGATTGCATGCAAACCACTTTCAGTCCCGTTGGAGCAGAATGTAAAGCTGAGTGCTGATGTTGGGGATGAGATAGAAGACCCTACTATGTTCAGGAGGATAGTGGGGAGTTTGATCTACATGACCATTACAAGGCCAGATTTGAGCTACGATGTTGGTCTTGTGAGTCAATTTATGCAAGTACCTAGAAAGCCACATTTGGATGCAGTCAGACGCATATTGAGATATGTGAAGTCCACATTACATTATTGACTTTTCTATGAGGCAGGTACAGATGTACACGAATTTGGATACATAAATGCAGATTCGGCTGGTAGTATGTCTGATAGAATATCTTCCAGCAGATACATGTTCTCTCTTGGTAATGCAGCAATTGCATGGAGCAGCAAAAAGCAATCTACAATTGCTTTGTCGAGTACAGAGGCTGAGTATAGAGGTGCTGCTGTTGCAGCATGTGAGGTAGTATGGCTGCAAAAGCTACTGGCTAATTTGGATGTGTAAGTGGAAGGTCCAGTTGTCATTTATTGTGACAACATGAGCAGTATACAGTTGGCTAGGAACCTTGTGTTCCATGCCAGGACAAAACATATTGAGGTACACTACCACTTTGTGAGAGAGAAGGTACTAGCAGGTGAGATTGACTTGGTGTATGTCAGCACACAGGATCAGATAGCTGACATCTTCACGAAGGCATTGGGCACAGAGAAGCTTCAAACGTTTCGAAGCTTACTTGGAATTGCAGAGATGCAGTTGAGCTTGAGGGGGAGTGTTGAGATGACAAGCTCAACACATGCGGACATTGATGATGGACTGCCTAGTTAGATGGGTCCACATGTTTACACTTAGTAGTTAGTGGTCATTATGACTCTCACATGGCCACTGACTCATTACTTATTATATTCAGGTCGTTACACCTATTTACAGCTGGCATAGTTATAGCGCCAGTCGACTAGTGTAGTCGGTTATGCATTGTTTGACTTAGTAGGCCACTTTTCTTTTATGTTGTATCTTATCTATACTTTGTGTACATTGTAAAGGGTGTGGAAGAAGAAGAAGAAATCAGCAAGAAAACGTTTTGCCTCCATCTCTCTTCTTGTCTCTTGAGTGAGCTTCTCCTTGTGCATTCTGTGTGTGTTCGGCGCAGCATCTTGAGCAACCCCCTCCACCACACGATTCTTGACAACGCAGGCATGTAAAAAGGACAGAGCTGAGTGTAGAGTGACCCAAGGAGAACATGGCATCGATCTCAAGTCTTGACTCAGTAATCAAGTACCTACCAAGCTCTCCTGAGGCAACACTTAACCCTTTTTTAACACTCACTTTTATTTTCACTCTAACCTTCGTTTCTTTTTTCTTTTCTACTAGCTGCTACCCCTATTGACTTGTCCCTACGCACCTACCAGGCCTCCACAAGGTGATAATCAACTACTTGTAGGTTTTTCTTTTCTTTTCCTTTTTTTTTTTCCTTATTGAGAGGTTAAAACTCCTTTTTACACACCTTTGTAATCTTTATTTTTAGAGAGATTTAGAACTTTCTCTTCTTGGATATTTAGGTATGCTTCTCTAACTACCTCACACTAATAGAGACTCCTAGCACAAGTGCCTAGCAAGCAAGTAGGACAGGGTCATAAGGACTATGCCCTAGCACACGTCTTTATTGCCTAACAGTCTCCAAGCAAGAGATAGACAATTACTTAAATCTCCTTCAGATATACATAGCCCGAACCTGGGACTTCATGCCTTGATTGTCGATCCCCAACAAACGAAAATAAATTAACCCCTACATACACATATAACATTATCTGATTAACGACAATACTCAGAAAGGGGACAATACCACCTGGAATGGCCACAACAAGCTTCTTCGCAACAAAGGCTCCCTCTAGTGACTTCGTCAACATGTGTGATGTAAGCACTAAAATATGAAACCATTAAATGTATATGTACCAAATAGACAGATGGCCCTCTTGGCCTAAGGAAATATCACATTTCATGCCCAAAAATATTGGCTTCAATAGCCTTAAGCAAAAAATCATTCAAACTCGACAAAAACTAGACCTTTTGGCAGCCTAAGGAAATCAAGCACTAGAACCCTAAAAAGAACCGGCCCTCTTGGCCTAATGGAATAAAACAAAACAACTCCTATATATTTCCCCCATTGTGAGATCTTACTAATATACAACAAGATGCTCCATCCAACGAAGGAAATAGGGCTCCTACCGTAAACTAAATACATCAAATTGTGACCCATACCTCCTATGTAAATAGCAAGAGGTGTATGCATAACGTGTCGTTTGACCAATCTATGGGTCCAAGATAACAAAGGCAAATGGGTCTCGGCCACTCTTTGCATCGCCCATACTAACCATCACCTGCCATATAGGGCATGTGCTGATAAAAGGCCCCATAATTGATTGGGTCCTATCTCATCACTAATAGACTAACAAGTGATGAATATTGCCCTTCTTAGCAATATTCAAGCCCATGATTAAAGATCTGTATTCTGCCATGTTATTGGTAAATCGAGCCCCGATATAAATAACTAATTTCATCATGACTCTACGTCTAGGATCTCGAATAATTACCCCTATACTCCCTTTCTTGTTGGGACCCTTGGATGCTCCATCAAAGGAGAATGTGTACGCTTACAAGGGATTCACATAGCCAGCTATTGTCACCTGTACTTGTAATTATGATCGTCAAAATTTAGCATATTCATATGATGTACTGAAGGCTCCATCCCACCTTTTTCATTGAATATAATAGGAATGCTTGTCAAAATTCATAAGCAATGATGACAGAAAACTTTGATTTCCCATACAAATGAGCCGTCCTCTTGCTCAGTCACTTTATATCCTTTACTCCACTAGATAGGCTTTCCCTGATGATATCGCTACTCCAATTATGGGTATTCCAAATAAGAAATAAGTCGTCCCATCAACCAATATTTTCTCTTGCAAGTTTCTGATTAATACCGCCTTAACTTGCAAGGTATTTATTTCATTAGTGTATTTAGAGATAATAAGGTTTAATCTTATTGTTAAACTCCCCTCCCTCAATATCAGCCACAGTGATGCTGTGGACTTATTTTTCCCTATTCTTATGTTCTTGTAGGGATCGTCCTATTTGGGCTCAAGTTTTCCTGGAAATAGTTATCTACGTGCATCATAATATAGAACTACTTGTCCCTTCTCAAATGTATATTTCTTCGCTTTTAAATCATGCAGTTACTTTTAGCCACTTCCTAGTGCCACAGACTCTGCAATTCGAGCTCATCCATGTGGGCCAGAGTCATAAAGCGCTCAAAGAGGGCATCCTTGTCACCCAAAGAGTGATTGATTTGCGAATCTTATAGTTGGCAACTCAATGTCTAAGGGAAAAACACACTCCTCACCATACACTAACTTGAACAAGGTATGGCTAGTGGCTTGTTTAAACGTCGTGTTATATGCCCATACTACCACATATAGTTTCTTATCCCAATCTTGCTTTTTTTAAGACACTTTCTTCGATAAGATACCAACAAGCTGCTTGTTAGTACTTTCAACTTGCTCATTTGCCTATGGGTTATAAGAAGTTGTCTTATTGTGCTTAATTTTCCATGCTTCAGTCAGGCTTTTAATAACCTTGTTTTGAAAATGGCTTCCACGATCTGATATAATTATTTTGGAAGACCAAATTGGCATATAATCTAATCTGGTAGAAAACTACTAATCTCTTTTGCATCGTCCTTCCTCATTGCTCGTGCTTCTAACCACTTTGTAAAATAGTCAATCGCCACTATGATATATCTCTTCTGTGTAGAAGACGATGGGATAAAGGACCCACAAAATCTATGCCCCACTTCTCGAATGGAAGTGTAGCTATAATCGGAGTAAGTGGTCACTTCCTGTTCTCCATATTGTCATGTCGTTGACAAGTATCGCATTTCTTAACATACTCGAACACATCTTCAAAAATGGACATCCATCAATAGCCTGATCTCAAAGCTTTTTGTACTTTCAACCACCCAACAAAATGCCCTCCATAAATGAAGTCATGGCACTCTTCCAAAATGAATGGAACCTCATCAAGAATCACACATTGGTGATAGATATCATCAATCCCCTGCCGATATAGTGTTTCTGTAATCAAGGAAAATTTCAAAGCTTGCTATCTATTTTTCCTCTTTTTTTATTTTGATAAATTGGTTCCAATCTCTCCTATTGATAGGTAATGTGTGATAGCAACACACCAAGATGGGATGAAAGACGTATTAATTTTAAACATTTCCTCTATATCACTTCCTTCAACTAAAGTCTCTTTTGGCTCCCCAAAATCCATAAGGCATTTCACAAGGCTTATTTCTAATCTCATAATCAAATTCCTGCAAAGTGATTAACCACTTTGCTCAACAATCAGGTGATTGTAGCTTGTTCATCAGTAGTCTAAGCCCCTTTGCCTTCATATAAAAGACTACCTTCTCATAGAGAATGTAGTGCTTGAATTTTTTAATCTCAAATACCATCACAAGGCATAGCTTCTCAATATAGGTATAGTTGATTTCTGATATGCCCAACTTTTGACTAGCAAAAGTGATCGAATGATACCATTTTTCCTTCCCAATTTAAGATAAATAGTAGCTAATACTATGCATGGTGGCTACTGAAAATATATAAAATACTTTGCCCCTTTTAGGTGCTTTTAAAACTGGTTCTTTTATTAGCTCTTGTTTCATATCATCAAAGCTACCTTACAAGGGTCACTCCATTCAAATAGACTACTAAAGGATAATAGATTTGTTAGTGGCAACGTTCTTTCTGCCAGGGTATTTATGAACCTCCAGTAATACCCTACTGATGATAGGAAGCGGTACTTCTTTCAAAGTGTGTGGTGGACTCATGTCGACTATAACCTTCATCTTTTCAAGGTCATTTCCGATTCCTCCCACATTCTTCATAAGAACCTCCTCTTGATAAGGAGGTCATGAGGATAATAAATGAAATTATGACAATTTTTTTAAACTATCCCTCCTTCCCTCAGCCGACGGTAGTGCTCCAGGAAGGGGAGTAAAGCACGGGCATGTAAGCCTTGCTGGAGGTCATGGATGAGCGAAGGCGGTTGAATTAGCACCACGCTGGATGCCATGGGGGGGGGGGGGGGGGATGATTGCCATGCAAATGGCGCGTGGAGGGAGGGAGGCACCTCTCCCTCTCCCTATAAAAACCATGGCCAAGGGAGCTAGACGGGGCAGCAAAAATGCTGCAGAGAAGGAGAGAGGAGGCGAAAAAGTCCGTGATAATCATCCAGTCATTGCCGTAGAGGAGAGGAGCTCACGAAGCTGCCGTAGGACACTTCCATCTGCCGCCAACACGCCGCCATCTACCCTCGAACAAGCCGCCATAACCAAATCGACTCTTGTTTTTTTTTTTTCCCACGTGGATACTATGACCACAAAAGCTTCCAAGAATCTTCTTGGAAGCTTCTAAAGGGAGGGATCTAAGCCCCCTTTCATATTGCAAGTCCCACAAGGGTTCATTTTAACCCCGGGGTTCCTTAGAACCCCATTTCTATTGGCCTTGACAAGCACCCTTTTCCCCCCCTTTTTCATTTCACCCAAGGCCCTTTAAAAGGCTCATTTACCCCGGGAGCTAAGCCCTTCTTCCCCCCTTGGATTCCCCACAAGGAATCTCTCCTTAAAGTCATTTAACCCCTTCACAAGCGGTTTTTTACACGTCCTTCCCCCCCCCCCCCTTGCATTTTTACACAAAGGGAGTCTCGCCCCGGGATTTTTACATCCATTCCCTTGCCAATTTCCACCTAACCCCCTTTCTGTGAAATTTCCATCCAAGTCCCCTTAAAGTTTGACTTATCCTAGGAATTAAACCTTTTTCCCCCTTTTTAGCATTTCACAAAGCCCATTTAAAACTACCTCCCTTGGACTTCCATGAGCCTCCCCCAATTGGCCCTTATAACCTTGGTCTCCTTTTAAAAGCCTTCCCTCTCAAATCCATTCCCTACTTTGTGGAGGCAGCCTTTAAGGCCTTCTAAAGCCGGTTCCAGAAGATGGAGAAATTATTTAAGAAAGCCAAATCACAAAGGAAGTTTCACGTACAAAGGAGATAGCCAAGATCATAAATCTGCATCCAAGTCGAAAAGACCAAATTCGTGATGGCTCCTAAGAAGGCACAAGGTGCAAACGCAGGAGGATCATCTCCTAACATCCATGTGGACATTTCACCACAAGTCCAGGTTTTCTTCCTAATATTGTTTGACGTCATAATATCTCAATTGTGCATGATTCATTTACGAAAATTAGGATGCATTTTTTTTCGATTGAAATACCTTGGCTAAATTAAAGGAAATAACTTCGATCAAGGAATCAGTCATTTGTATAAAACAAATGAAATAGAAGAGCATAAGATCTCTATGCATTCCTAGCAAGTGGTTTTTAAGCATTGCAAAATAACGAACTTAGATTAACTAAATCCCGATCTTTGCAAGTCAAAATAATGATAGTACACTTCGATTATGCATGGAAGGAATAAATCGCATGTCGCATTATTGAACATCTTTTCTTCGAAATGATTCTTTAAAGAAGGTTGCTAGCAGCCATAGGAAATTGCTAATCATGGAAGTGGTTCTTAAATCTATGTAAAGTAGTTTAAAAATCTAGTCAATTGGCTTAAATTTCAATTAGCTCATTCAGCGTACGAATATCTCAAGTTAGAAAAGAATTAGGAAAAAATATTGCATAGTTCACATAAAACCCTAACGCCTAGTAGCATAAATCTTAGAAGGATCACTAGGAATTATGCCATAACTTAACTTACTCTTAGTTGGAAAAGTTAAGGATTGTAAAACTACTCATACATAGACAATACATCATGTGGTTACAAAAATGGTATCGTAAATATCTTCAAGAATAGACAAGTAAATCGGTTTAAGCCTAAACACCTAAAAACCGCAAGGGACTCGTTTAGGAACGGCTAATTCAATGCAACATATCCCAAAGAGCTAACTAGAGTTTAGCACATTGAGGACATGACCTAATCGCTCGTATTGCCAAAACTGAAACTCTAGAACCTAAAGACTTTCCCACATTCACGGAATGTAGGGACAATAGGACGTACTTGCGAGAGACTATGTAGGGTTTCTACCCTAAGGATCTCTCGCTAAAAAGATGAAACTCGGTTTGAATTTGGAACCTTAGGACCGATAATATCGGCCTAGTGCAATCAGGAACGGATTGTTATGAAGACACCCTAACCTTGTTTCCTATCTAATGATGATTTCATGATTAGAAGACGCCATTCGATGGATAGAATAGTCCCATGGATTAGGTGCGACACTTGGCAACAAGTTGCAGAGTCGCATGATCTTGTGATTTGATCACAAGGGAATGACCAAATCCTCGAAATGAGATTGGAAAATTATTACGCAAGTTTATCTTGCAAGAGGATGAATAATCATCCTGATATAGTACATTTCTTGGGTAAAGTGACCAAGATATGGGGATTAGATATGCTTGGAAGCAAAGGACCAATCAGTAAATTGGAATAACATATGTACTGCTAATTGAACTTAAGGTATTGATTAAGTCGGATTAATAGGGTACGACCCTAACCCAAGGATATAGGGTTAACAAACAAACCCTTGGGGATCATGCCAAGTCGAAATTGATCCCGGATCGAGTGGTGGATGCATTCGGAAAGAAGGATTCGCTCCCTAGCAGTTCATCAAAATGACCACTGGAAATGATTGTGATTGTAACAGTTTAGAGAGCACTGTTTGCTTTGTTTTCTCAAAGAATTAAAGGATGAATGGATATCTAATGCTTCAGGTTGAAGACCTAAAGGGAGAGGCAGCTTCAGTTACCCCCGAGTGCCTGCCTAACCCTAACCAAGGGGGTTGTTAACCGCGCCGGGAAGGTGGACCGAACCCGTCGTGAGAGGTCTCTCTATTGAGCGCTACTTGGAGCAGGAGGACGCTTGGGTGCCAGGGGGCTCTCGCCGTAAATCCCTCACCTTTTGAGCCCTACACAAGAGGCCAACGTGACTCGGGATTGGATCTCGAGGCCTGCATACTAGTCTATGGGCGGAATCTTGGATTAGTAATCCTTGTGGATTGCTGGATAGCCTTCGGGTGGATTATGGATAAGCCTACGGGCTAGAATTTATAAATGTATTCCAAGATAAATATGATAAGATGTTGAAAAGGAACTTGTTTGACATTGTTTTTCTATGTCAAGTGCTATGATTACGTGAAGGAACCAGTGCCTAACGGGCTAATTGATGAAGTTGATAGATGCATGTCCAACTAAATGTGGTAGGTAATTAGATAACTAAAACAACCCAAGGAAAGTATGGTGGATGTGGCCATGGGTCCGCCCTACGAATGGGTGGTCCCGGTTGGCCGGGAACGTTTCTCAATCATGTTGGACAGCAAGAAGATAGTTTTCAAAGGACACGAAGAGCAAGGGCGCTGACCTAGAGTCTAAGTTATAATAATCCCTATTTACGTTGTTTTAGGGGAACAAAATAGGACTATACCTTATGGCAAAGAGGTCAAGCCTTGCATCCCTCTCATTTCCCATTCTCCTTGAACCAAGTGCAACGTGAATCCGCTTTGACCCTAGCGTTTCTACGTAAAGTAGTTCGCTTGGGGTTCGAAGCTAGTTGTTGTTTATTTAGAAAATGACCATTAGGAAAAAACCTTGATTCAGGTCAGTCCTAAGTGGGAACGACCAGAATACTTCCGCTACGTAGCAGATGCAGAAAGTCCTAGATGGCAAAACCCATGACATTCCATGGGAGTGCCAGACGGAGCTTTCTAGATATCCTTTCCGGTGGGCTGCTAAGACGTGTCCTGAAGATTACAGACGGACACGTTACAGTTGGTATCAGAGCAAACCAATGAAGGATTTGTTTTTAAGAAATCTTAATAAAAAGAAGTAAAGCAAATGTTGCATTCCAAACATTTTCTTACTTTCAATGCTATCTTGCAGAATTATGAAACATGGAACAGGTTGTTAGTGTTCCGAGTCATGTTTATGACTGTGATGCATTCCCTGGATTATCAACAAAGGGTTGAGATGATGAACATCCTAGAGCCTATTTATAATCCATTGCCTTTGTACATGGAACGAAGATGGGCGGGTGCCTCAGGAATCTACTATATAGCTTTCCACCAGTTTGCATACCTTCAAACCAACCTAAAGAGGATCAAATGGTTGGAAGACCTAAAAGTCGTGAAGTTGTTCATTTTTGTGGAGGCTCACGTGAACTCAGCTTTACATATTCGAGGTCGGAGGGTTGAGCTGAACTCATATGTATATGAGGAAGAGACCTGTATAATCCCCACCAACAGGATCAAGGTATTGGGGCGCTATGAGAAGAATGGGTTCCAAAGGAAAGGATACCCTGATCTTCCAATGACTTACCAATTCCTGAATATCCATGACCCGAAACCATACTATTATCCAGTTCCCGTAGATAAATGTAATACAACATTATTCTCCCCAAATTAAATGTAAACAATTGGCTTAGTATCGCAAGAAATGTTGTATTCCTAAAAGGGCTATGCCCATATAAATGCAATAAGACTTCTTTTTATCAATGTCTGTTTTGTTCATGAGAATTTATAAGAAGTTAAGTGGTTAGATTGCTTGGTTGATAGCTGAAATGGAGATGAAATTTAAACCGTAACAATTAAACGAGTAATAACATTAAGAAACCTTTATCCAGGCACAACCCCAGGTACAAATTCCCAGTTTGCCTCCTACATCAAGTACTGCTGTAATCCAGGAGAAGAAGTTTATTCTCAAGTAGATTAAGCCGCCCGAATTTGACAGGAAAGGTAGGACTGTCCAAGCGGATACTAAAATTTGGATTGAGTTTATGGAGGATTACTTTGAACCACCCGGTATTGCACCCGCACAATCAGGCTATGCTCGCCAAGCTGAAGCTCACCAGCAAAGCGAGGCTTTGGTGGAAGCAATGGTGCAGAGATCAAGGGATCATGGAAGGATCTGTTACCTGGGAGAAGCTAAAGAAAGCTGTGCAGGAAAGATACTTACCACATGCATATCACACGCAGAAAATGAATGAGTTCTACGAGCTGAAGCAGTTGGGACTCACTCTTGACGCATACTATTCTAAATTCGTCTCACTTCTTAAGTATGCGCCATAGATGGACATGACACAACAAGTGTCAAAATTTTGTGCTGGTCTAAACCCACCAGTGAATACGCGTCGAATCTATGTGCCCATCAGATCTTCAGGACGCTCTCATTCGAGTTGCACCTATAATTCAGGAGGTGCAAGGTAGGCCAAGAGGTAATAAAACTTGGTCTTTTAATGACCTGAACAAAGGAGCATTTAGGCCTCAAATGAAGAGAGTTCAAGGTCAGAATCAAGGACAAAGAAAGAGAGCAAGGACTAATAATGTCAACAAATTTGTCGCTACTCAAAGCAATGGCCGAAACCTCCGTTGTTTCCACTGCAATGAGCTCGGTCATTTCAAGAGGGAATGTCCCAAGCTTGGAAGAGGACATCGCCAAGCACCTTTCCAAGGAACTAGCCGTGGTCAGGGAGTCGCTACCCAAGGCAGCGGAAGAACCGCCTGTGTTGCCAACAGGGAAATGTGCGAAGAAGAAGAAGATCCGACCATGGAAGCAGAGTTTGAAAGGGCGGCAGTCCATGCCGCTCTTCACAAGAAAGGGCCGAATTTCCAATTCTCGGTGATTCCCGGACTATCAAGGTAAAGGTTTCAAAACCTTGATTGATTGTGGCAGTACACATTCATTTATCTCACGAGCTTGTGCAAAAAGATTAGGAATAGCCACAGTAGAAGCACCTACCTTGCTTGTGGAATTAGCAAATGGTCGTGAAGTCACTTGTATCAGGAAAACTGCTAATCCATGAGTGCCTACTCGGAATGGATTGGCTTAAAACTAATGACGCCCACATTCATTGTGGAAAGGGCCAAATTTCCTTCCGAAACTCTCAAGGGGAATTGGTCACAACTCAAGGGGAAGCTGGGAAGCCAAAAATTCAACTGGCCAAGGCATCTCGGATTATAAAGGGAGTCATAAAAGTACTACCTATCTACTTGATTAAGCCCAATAAGTTAGATCAGAAGCAGGAATCTAGTGAAGGACCTTCATGGCTAAAGGAATATACGGATGTATTTTTTGAAGAGTTAACAGAACTCCCGTCTCAAAGAGAAGTGGATCATGAGATCAAGGTAGTACCACGAGCTGCGCCAATTGCAAAGAGACCTTATAGAATGTCCATCCCGGAAGCCATTGAGCTGAAGGAACAACTCAAGCAATTGCTAGATCAGGGCTAAATTTGTCCTAGCAGTTCACCATGGGGAGCTCCAATACTGTTCCAGAAAAAGAAAGATGGAACACTTCGACTATGTATTGATTATAGAGGGTTGAATCAATCAACTGTCAAGAACAAGTACCCTATTCCTATAATAGATGAACTTCTTGATCATCTTCAGGTGCGAAGATCTTATCCAAGATTGATCTCAGATCTGGTTACTATCAGATAAGGATCAAGAAAGAAGATATCCCAAAGACGGCCTTCAACACAAGATATGGACACTTTGAGTTCCTAGTTATGTCATTCGGGCTTACAAATGCACCTGCCACTTTCAACAGGTTAATGCAGGATATCTTTAGGCCATATCTTGATGACTTTGTACTCGTCTTCTTCGACGACACTTTAGTCTATTCTAGACAAGAGGAAGATCATGAACCCCAACTTCCGATTGTTCTTGAGAGAATGAGGGCACATAAGCTACATGCTAAGATGAAGAAGTGTGCATTCTTCAAGCGTCAGATTGAATATCTGGGATTCATTGTATCAACGGAAGGAATCTAGGTGGACCCAGCCAAAGTCAAAGATGTGTTGGAATGGCCAATACGAACAACTGTCAAAGAAATACGCAGTTTTCTTGGATTGACAGGATGGTATAGGATCTTCATAAAAAACTATGCTTTGATTGCAGCACTCTGACGGACTTACTAAAGAAGCAAATATCCATTGCATGGTCAACTCCCGAACAAACCAGCTTTGATAGATTGAAGCAAAGGTTGGTATCAACATCTATTGTAAAACTTCCAGAACCCAATAAGGAGTTCGAGGTAGTAACTCATGCTAGCACACTTGCCTTAGGATGTGTGCTCATGCAAGAAGGTCATCATGTAGCATATTCTTCAAGGAAACTGAAGAGCCATGAGAAGAATTATGCTACCCATGATCTAGAATTGTTAGCTGTCATCCATGCTCTAAATCTTTGGACGCAATACCTGTTGGGTAACAAGTTTACTCTAGTGACTGATCATAAGAGTCTCAAGTGGATCTTTACCCAGAACGAGCTCAACATGAGGCAACGTCAGTGGATTGAAGTGCTGGAGGAGTACGACTTTGAAACCAAGTACCGACCGGGAAAGGAGAATGTATTTGCTGATGCACTCAATTGCAAGGAATTCCTTAACTCATTAATCTTGCAAAATCCATCAACAGCTAGATCTCTAGCCACAAAGGTATCCATGCCAAACAATCCAATACTTGAGCTGGTTAGAGAAGAAGCATGCCATGATTCATCCTATCAAAAGATGCTAAGGGAGATCTCTATCAAGGACCAGGACCAAAAGCTATAGGCTAAGTATCATGAATTCTCTATCAATAGTGGACTTGTCTACTATAGAAGGAGAGTATGTATACCAGCAAGCCAGTCACTTAAGCAGAAGATATTGTGGGAAGCTCATGATTCCCCTTTCTTAGGACATCCTGGCTATGCCAAGACTCTCAATGCAGTTAGGAAGAGCTACCATTGGGAGAGGCTTAAAGGTGACATTCTCAAATAATTCAGCGAGTGTTGGTCTTGTCAACATATCAAAGCCGAACATGTCAAGATGCTAGGGAAGTTGCAACCACTTGACATTCCCCAAATGAAATGGGAATTCATCAGTATGGACTTTGTTGTTGGCCTAACCCAAGTTCATGGAGGATACAACTCCATTATGGTTGTGGTTGACATGCTGACTAAGGTTGCACATCTTATTCTAGTAAAGACAAACTATAAAGCTTCAGACATTGCAAGGATGTTTATCAAGGAGATATTCACATCACACTTCTGGAGATCTATCTTGGAAGCCATTGGGACTCAACTCTATTTTAGCATAGCTTACCATCCCCAAACGGATGGCCAAACAGAGCGAGTCAATCAACTCATCAAGGATATGCTTAGGGCACATTGCTGTTGGAACCAAAAAGGTGGATTCAATACTTGCCTTTGGTCGAATTTGCCTACAATGCTTCCTACCAACAAAGCATTTAGATGACCTCTTTTCAAGCATTATATGGTCATGACTGTCGAAGTCCCCTAAACTTCTTAGATCCAACCTTGAGGGTTGAAGCTTCAAGGCAGATGTTAGAAGAGATGGATGACCAAATAAAGTCAATAAGACAATGCATCCAAGCCACCAAGGATAGACAGAAGGCGTACACGGATTTGAAGCGTCAAGATAGAATCTTCAAGGAAGGAGACATGGTCTTCATTCATGTACTTCCAAAGAAGAGTTCCCTATCCTTAGGAGATTGCAAGAAGCTAAGTCCAAGGCATTGTGGACCATACAAGATCCTCAAGTGCCTATGACCTAATGCTTATAGACTGCAAATCCCTAAGAACTTAAAGGTTCATAATGTAATTCATATCAGCCTATTGAAGAAGTATGTACCTAATCCTAACCATGTACTTGATGACCAACAAGTTGTAATGCCTAGTCAAGGAATCCTTGAGCTACGGCTTGACAAATCTTAGATGTTAGGGAGAGACAACTGAGATCCAGAATCTTGTGAGAATGCCTCGTCCAGTGGAAAGATTATCCGGAGGAGGATGCCACTTGGGTAGCTGAAGCACGGGCACGTAAGCCTTGCTCGAGGTCATGGATGAGGAAAGGTGGTTGAATCAGCACTATGCTGGATGCCATGGGGGGGGGGGGGGGTGATTGCCATGCAAATGGCGCGTGGAGGGAGGGAGGTACCTCTCCCTCTCCCTATAAAAACCATGGCCAAGGGAGCTAAAGGGGCAGCGAAAACGCTGACAGAGAAGGAGAGAGGAGGAGAAAAAGGCCGTGATAATCAACGAGTCGCTGGCTGCCGTGAAGGAGAGAAGATCGTAAAGCTACCATAGGACACCGCCATCTGCCGCCAACATGCCGCCATCTGCCCTCCAACAAGCCGCCATAAGCAAATCATCTCTTCTTTTTTTTCCCCCACATGGTTACTGCGACCACAAAAGCTTCCAAGAAGCTTCTTGGAAGCTTCTAAACGGAGGGATCTAAGCCCCCTTCCATATTGCAAGTCCCACAAGGGTTCATTTTAACCCCGTGGTCCCTTAGAACCCCCTTTCTATTGGCCTTCACAAGCACCCTTTTTTCCCCCTTTTTCATTTCACCCAAGGCCCTTTAAAAGGCTCATTTACCCCGGGAGCTAAGCCCTTCTTCCCCCCTTGGGTTCCCCACAAGGAATCTCTCCTTAAACTCATTTAACCCCTTCACAAGTGGTTTTTTACACATCCTTTCCCCCCCCTTGTGTTCTTACACAAAGGGAGTCTCGCCCCGGGATTTTTACATCCATTCCCTTGCAAATTTCCACCTAGCCCCCTTTCTGTGAAATTTCCATCCAAGTCCCCTTAAAGTTCGACTTATCACAGGAATTAAACCTTTTTTCCCCTTAAAGTTCGACTTATCACAGGAATTAAACCTTTTTTCCCCTTTTTAGCATTTCACAAAGCCCATTTAAAACTACCTCCCTTGGACTTCCATGAGCCTTCCCAAATCGGCCCTTATAACCTTGGTCTCCTTTTAAAAGCCTTCCCTCTCAAATCCATTCCCTACTTCGTGGAGGCAGCCTTTAAGGCCTTCTAAAGTTGGTTCCAAAAGACGGAGAAATTATTTAAGAAAGCCGAATCACAAAGGAAGTTCCGCGTACGAAGGAGACGGCCAAGATCATAAATCTGCATCTAAGTCGAAAAGGCCAAATTTGCGATGGCTCCTAAGAAGGCACAAGGTGCAAACGTAGGAGGATCATCTCCTAACATCCATGTGGACATTTCACCACAAGTTCAGGTTTTCTTCCTAATTTTATTTTACGTCCTAATATTTCAATTGTGCATGATTCATTTACGAAAATTAGGATGCATTTTTTTTCGATTGAAATACCTTGGCTAAATTAAAGGAAATAACTTCGATCAAGGAATCAGTCATTTGTATAAAACAAATGAAATAGAAGAGCATAAGATCTCTATGCATTCCTAGCAAGTGGTTTTTAAGCATTGCAAAATAACGAACTTAGATTAACTAAATCCCAATCTTTGCAAGTCAAAATAATGATAGTACACTTCGATTATGCATGGAAGGAATAAATCGCATGTCGCATTATTGAACATCTTTTCTTCGAAATGATTCTTTAAAGAAGGTTCCTAGCAACCATAGGAAATTGCTAATCATGGAAGTGGTTCTTAAATCTATGTAAAGTAGTTTAAAAATCTAGTCAATTGGCTTAAATCTCAATCAGCTCATTCAACGTACGAATATCTCAAGTTAGAAAAGAAGTAGGGAAAAATGTTGCATGGTTCACATAAAACGCTAACGCTTAGTAGCATATATCTTAGAAGGATCACTAGGAATTATGCCATAACTTAACTTACACTTAGTCGGAAAAGTTAAGGATTGTAAAACTACTCATACATAGACAATACATCATGTGGTTATGAAAATGGTATCGTAAATATATTCAAGAATAGACAAGTAAATCGATTTAAACCTAAACACCTAAAAACCATGAGGGACTGGTTTAGGAAGGGTTAATTCAGTGCAACATATCTCAAAGAGCTAACTAGGGTTTAGCACGTTGAGGACATGAACTAATCGCTCTTATTGCCAAAGCTGAAACTCTTGAACCTACAAACTTGCCCACATTCATGGAATGTAGGGATAATAGGATGTACTTGCGAGAGACGATCTAAGGTTTCTACTGTAAGGATCACTCTCTAAAAAGATGAAAATCGATTTGAATTTGGAACCTTAGGACTGATAATATCGGCCTAGTTCAATCAGGAACGGCTTGTTATGAACACACCCTAACGATGTTTCCCATCTAATCATGATTCCGTGATTAGAAGACGCCATTCGATGGGTAGAATAGTCCCATGGATTAGGTGCAACACTTGGCAACAAGTTGTGGAGTCGCCTGATCTTATGATTTGATCATAAGGGAATGGCCAAATCCTCCAAATGAGATTGGCAGATTCTTACGCAAGTTTATCTTGCAAGAGGATGAATAATCATCCTGATATAGTACCTTTCTTGGGTAAAGTGACCAAGATACGGGGATTTGATATTTGCTTGGAAGCAAAGGACCAATCAGTAAATTGGAATAACATATGTACTGCTAATTGAACTTAAGGTATTGATTAAGTCGGATTAATAGGGTAGGACCCTAACCCAAGGATATAGGGTTAACAAACAAACCCTTGGGGATCTTGCCAAGTCGAAATTGATCCCGGATCGAGTGCTGGATACATTCGGAAAGAAGGATTCGCTCCTTAGTAGTTGGCCAAAATAACAACCACTGGAAATGATTGTGCTTGTAACAATTTAGAGAGCACTGTTTGCTTTATTTTCTCAAAGAATTTAAAGGATGAATGGATATATAATGCTTTAGGTTGAAGGCCAGAAGGGAGAGGTAGCTTCAGTTACCCCCGACTGCCTACCTGACCCTAACCAAGGGGGTTGTTAACCGCACCGGGAAGGTGGACCGAACCCACCGCGAGAGGTCTCTCTGTTGAGCACTACTTGGAGCAGGAGGACGCTTGGGTGCTAGGGCGGTCTCTGGCTGTATATCCCTCGCCTTTCGAGCCCTGCACAAGAGGCCAACGTGACTCGAGATTGGATCTCGAGGCCCATATACTAGTCTACGCACGGAATCTTGGATTAGTAATCCTTGTGGATTGTTGGATAGCCTTCAGCGGATTATGGATAAGCCTATGGGCTGGACTTTATAAATGTATTCCAAGATAAATATGATAAGCTGTTGAAAAGGAACTTGTTTAACATTGTTTTTCTATGTCAAGTGCTATGATTACGTGAAGGAACCAGTGCCTAGCGGGCTAATTAATGAAGTTGATAGATGCATGTCCAACTAAATGTGGTAGGTAATTAGATAACTAAAACAACTTGAGGAAAGTGCGATGGATGTGGCCATGGGTCCATCCTACGGATGGGTGGTCCCGGTTGGCCGAGAACTTTTCTCAATCATGATGAACAGCAAGAAGATCGTTTTCAAAGGACAGAAACAACAAGGGTGTTGACCTAGAGTCTAAGTTATAATAATCCCGATTTACGCTATTTTAGGGGAACGGAATGGGACTATACCTTATGGCAGAGAGGTCAAGCCTTGCATCCCTCTCGTTTCCCATTCTCCTTGAACCAAGTGCAATGAGAATCCGCTTTGACCCTGGCATTTATGCATAAAGTAGTTCGCTTGGGGTTCGACGCTAGTTGTCGTTTAGGAAATGACCATTAGGGAAAATCCCTAATTTAGGTCGGTCCTAAGTGGGAATGGCTAGATTACTTCTGCTATGTGGTAGATGCGGAAAGTCCTAGATCGCAAACCGCGTGACATTCCATGGGAGTGCTGGGTGGAGCTTTCTAGACATCCTTTCCGATGGGTTGCTAAGACATGTCTTGAAGATTACATGCAGACACGTTACAGTTGGTATTAGAGCAAACCAATGAAGGATTTTTTTTAAAGAAATCTTAATAAAAAGAAGTAAAGCAAATGTTGCGTTCCAAACATTTCCTTATTTTTTATGCTATCTTGCAGAATTATGAAGCATTGAACATGTTATTAGTGTTCCGAGTCATGTTTATGATGGCGATGCATTCCCCAGATTATCAACAAAGGGTTGAGATTATGAACATCCTAGAGTGTATTTATAATCTGTCGCCTTTGTACATGGAACGAAGATGGATGGGTGCCTCAGGAATCTACTATATAGCTTTCCACCGGTTTGCATACCTTCAACCCAACCTAGAGAGGATCAAATTGTTGGAAGACCTGAAAGTCGTGAAGCTGTTCATTTTTGTGTGGAGGCACACGTAAACTCAACTTTACATATTCGAGGTCGGAGGGTTGAGCTGAACTCATATGTATATGAGGAAGTGATCTATGTAATCCTCGCGGACGACATGATCAAGGTGTTGGGGCACTATGAGAAGAATGGGTTCCAAAGGAAAGGATACCCTAATCTTCCAATGACTTACCGATTCTTGAAGATCCATGACCCGAAACCATACTATTATCCAGTTCCCGTAGATAAATGTAATACAATATTATTCTCCCCAAATTAAATGTAAATAGTTGGCTTATCATCGCAAGAAATGTTGTATTTCGAAAGGGCTATGCCCATATAAATGCAATAAGACTTCTTTTTATCAATGTTTGTTTTGTTCATGAGAATTGATAAAAAGTTAAGTGGTTAGATTGCTTGGTTTATAACTGAAATGGAGATGAAATTTAAATCGTAACGATTAAACAAGTAATAACGTTAAGAAACCTTTATCTAGGTACAACCCTAGGTACAAATTCCCAGTTCGCCTCCTACATCAAGTACTGCTGTAATCTAGGAGAAGAAGTTTCTTCTCAAGAAGATTAAGCCGCCCGAATTTGACGAGAAAGGTAGGACTGTCCAAGCGGATGTTGAAATTTGAATTGAGTCTATGGAGGATTACTTTGAAGCAACCGGTACTGCACCCACCAATCAGGCCATGCTCGCCAAGCTTGATGCCAGAAGGCATATTTCACGGTGGATTCCGTGAGGTTTTATGGTGGATTTCGTAAACTTTGTTGACCGGGGCTCATACACAAAGTGGATTCTTTGTGCGAGAAGTTGATGGGGACGCCTATTCTTTTTGGGCGTTTCATTAATTTAGTGTGTACATGGGTGATTCCATAGCGGGTGATTCCGCAAAATACATATTAAATTAATAAATGTTTATGAGTTTAGAGTGCGCACTCATGATAAATTAAGGTTAGGATTGATTTCTAACCAGTTGATTTATTTATGTAGCTGAAGACTGCTAGGTATTCACTTTTGTCGATTTAATTGTATTATTTCACTAACGATTGTGAATGCTTCAGTTGATGTGTAGAGATAGCAGCAGTAGCGGAGAAAAGCATTGGAGGATAGCGTTTATTTTCGTTATCACTTATATTCTGATGGGTGTATACCTTAGGCATGGCGCCTATATTTTGTCGCGCCTATTTATTAAGGCGTTGGATATTTATTTATTATTTTGTATATGCATGGGTGCACGATCATGATATTTGTATTTGGACATTGTATTGGGTATGCCTGACTCTTTGGGTGCTCGCCCATTAGCTTTATTTCTATTTTGTGCTAAAGCAAACTCAAAAGCCAAAAGCATGCTATTTTGTAATTTTGGCTATTATTTGAGCTTGAAGATAATTAATACATAAAATACATGCTTTATGGAGCGCTCACACAAGGCATGGGGGGACCTTCCGGTATGCTTTCTACCTTGAGTTTTGTGAAAAAAGTAGAGTTCTTTTGTTCTTAGGGACCTTCCGACGTTCACTACACGAGCATACAACATTCGATCTTTGCACCAAAGCTGAAGCTCACCGGCGAAGCCAGGCTTTAGTGGAAGCAATGGTGCAGAGATCAAGGGATCGCGAAAGGATTTGTTACCTGGGAGAAGCTGAAGAAAGCTGTGCAAGGAAGATACTTACTACCTGCATATCGCACGGAGAAAATGAATGAGTTCTACGAGCTGAAACAGTTGGGACTCACTCTTGATGCATACTACTCTAAATTCGTCTAACTTCTTAAGTATGCACCACAGATGGACATGACACAGTAGGTGTCAAAATTTTGTGCTAGTTTAAACCCACCAGTGAATACCCGTCTCGAATCTATGCACCCATCAAATCTTTAGGACGCTCTCATTTGAGTTGCGCCTATAATTCAGGAGGTGCAGGCTAGGCCAAGAGGTAATAAAACTTGGTCTTTTAATGACCCAAAGAGAGGAGCATTTAGGCCTCAAATGAAGAGAGTTCAAGGTCAGAATTAGGGACAAAGAAAGAAAGCAAGGACTAATAATGTCAACAATTTTGTCCCTACTCAAAGCAATGGTCGAAACCTCCATTGTTTCCACTACAACGAGCCCACTCATTTCAAGAGGCAATGTCCCAAGCTTGGAAGAGGACATCGCCAAGCACCTTTCCAAGGAACTGGCCATGGTCAGGAAGTCACTACCCAAGGCAGAGGAAGAACCACCTGTGTTACCAACAAGGAAATGTGCAAAGAAGAAGAAGGTTTGACCATGGAAGCAGAGTTTGAAAGGGCGACGGTCCATACCGCTCTTCACAAGAAAGGCCGAATCACCAGTTCTCGGTGATTTAGACACTATCGGACTATCAAGGTAAAGGTTTCAAAACCTTGATTGATTGTGGCAGTACACATTCCTTTATCTCACCAGCTTGTGCAAAAAGATTAGGAATAGCCACAGTAGAAGCACCTACCTTGCTTGTGGAATTAGCAAATGGTCGTAAAGTCACTTGTACTAGGCAAACTGCTAAGATGGAATTCTTTCTGGGAGGAAAGATAACTTCGGTCAGATTGAGAGTCATGAACTTAGGCATCCATGAGTGCCTTCTCGGAATGGATTGTCTTAAACCTAATGATGCCCACATTCATTGTGGAAAGGGCCAAATTTCCTTTCAAAACTCTGAAGGGAAATTGGTCACAACTCAAGGAGAAGCTGGGAAGCCAAAAATTCAATTGGCCTAAGCATCTCCGATTATAAAGGGAGTCAGAAAAGGACTTCCTGTCTACTTGATTAAGCTCAAAGATACATCTTCTAATGTCTCTAGTTCCATAGAGGATAGAGGAGCTCTTTTGCTGAGGAGACACAGGGTAAGCATTGACTACCACACAATTGGAAACTCTGCCGAATATCAATCCAATAATAGGTATATCCACTTGATAGTCAGATCACAAGATCCATGGCCTTCCTAACAATACTTGATAGCTTGGTCATCCTACAAACCTGATAATCCTAAATTATAGAGTGCAATCCACACTAGCAATGGTCACAAGGACTTTGGTAATACAACCTTCATGTTGGCTTAGATTGTCATCAACCATTCGCAAAATTTTGGAGGTGTCTTTTTAGATTGCTAAACCCAACCTCTTCATCAATTCTGAACTCATGATGATAGTAGATGATCCTATATCTATGATATCATGATCCATTAGTATTCTATCAAGGTAGGCTACAACCCTTGGGCAATGCTTTATAGCATGCTCCCACCAATCATCTCGTACTCGCGCTATGCCCAAAGGTTTAACAATATACCCAGTACACAAGATCTTTTTAAATTCCATGCGCACTTTTGAAGGCAGCTTAATGAGTTTGAAGATATTGACGTCTAGTTTAACTTTAGAAAGAGAGCTTGCCAAATCGAATTCATGATAATTTGCTAGAGCTCTCTTCTCTAGCCAGACCATTCTCTCCTTTGGTTTTTGAACTAGGTTTGGTGCTTCCTTCTTAGCTTTTTCATTTTTCCTTGGTAATTCTCTATCCTTCTTGGCGTCAGCTTTACTCTCTATGGGTTTTAAAGGTCCCCCTTCCATGTTGAGGTTAAGGAATTGTGTCCCTTTATGGTCTTGCTAAGGGTTTCCATGAATAGGTTTTACATTACCTTTGTCGCCTTCACTACCCTTTTGACCTCTTGTAATGGCCCCCACAAATTGGAATTTTTAGTGCTATTAACCCATATAGCCTCAATGAGACTAACTCCACTACCACTAGGCAACTCCTCTACAGTAGCCTTACCTCTTTGAAGTATTTGTTTGGACCCATTATCTTGCTAAAGGTTGTTCCATTGTGCATGATGGTTAATAGGTCCTGGCTATCTACTACCTTGTTGGAGAGAGCTAATCTTACTCCAACAAGTGGTAGCCAAATGTGAAGACTTCCCACAAATGTCACATTTGATGTTTGGATAATTTCTAGGGTAGTGCTAGCTACCACACCATTTACAACAAAATCTTGATTGGCCATCCTCTTTAGGGTGTCTACTTCCAAATAGATTCTATTGTTTTTTAAGGAAATTAACATCAATGGCTATTTTTCAATATTGTTCAGAAATCATGTCAGTGTAGTGCTTCATCATATCCTTGACTTTGCCAAGGACATTCGATGCACTTGACTCATAGCCATGATTTTCTATTTGTCATTCCATTGGCCTAACAATTTGATTGGGGATTGGTTTTGCTGACTCACAGGAAAAATGTTACGGGTTTGATGCTTGGCCTCCAACATTTGGTGGAGCCATCTAACTAGCCATATGCATACTCATAGTGGGAGGAGCTAGCAATAAAGGCACATTTGGGGCCATGCTTTCTCTCACATTCGGGTTAGGCATAGGTATCCCTTGACTTCCATTACCATTGGTGCATGCCAAATTATTTTCCAAAACTAGACCCATGTTAAGATTTGTTAGAGAGGCATAGGACACTTGTAGTTGAGATTCTACTTCTTGTGCCCCTCCTAATGGAAGTGTCTACATCCAGCAAAGTGACACGACTCAACTACACTTGAATGTTGAAATCTAGACCATGCAAAAAATATTGCAGTTGAACAACTACTACTGGGATAGGGATAGAGGGCTACAATTTTTGAAATAACTCTTTTAACTTTTTGGCATATGCTCGCATATCCTCATGTGGCGCTTGACATGTCACATTTAGTACACGTAGCCAGTATTGACCACCCCTTTTAGGGGAAAACTCTCTTCAGAAGGCTTCAAAAAATAAATCAATAGGGATTATGGTTCCAGCTGCTAGGTTGTGATACCATTTAGCAACTCTTCCTTTGAGAGTCATGTTAAAGAACATCATTAAATGTCCTTCATCCTGGATGGGACAGTTGAACATTAACTTTTTAAACTCCCTAATATTGTAGAGCTCCACATCTTCCTCCACTAACCCATTAAAGATGGGTAGGGGGAAACCTAAAGCTAGCAAAACTGTTGTTCTAGCAAGTATAGCAATAGATTGTGTTGCCATGGTAACCACCGGATTTGCTATAGGGGTTCAAAGGACCGAAAATATAGCTCCACTCGAAGTGGAAGGACTAACTAGAGGGGGGAAAGAACTAGAGCTTCCTCCCCCTAACGGCCTCTGCCTCGAGCTAGGGTTATTAATACCCTACCCTTGCAAAGATATTGGGCCACTCCTTTGCGTAGAATATCTTCTATTTATCTCGGTCCATTGTCTAGCTCATTCAGCCCTTTCTTGCTTTTGGAGCTCCACTTGACGGTCTTGTGAGTCTAGTTCACTAATCTTTGCCAGCATACACTAAAGTATAGGTCCTAATCGACAAGGCACAGAAACCACAACTTGTAAGCAGCTCCCGAAAAATACACCACTTGTTAGGACCAAGAACTAACACTTGCTATAGGCACTAGGCGGGCCTCTATCACACTCACAAGACAACCCCACACAGCCTCACGGATAGGAGCATCCAAGGGATACACTGCCCTAATTGCTAATATAGATATCGCGTTTATAGTAGAAGGTAATCCAATGTTTTCCCTTCCTTAATCCTAAGAGGGAGGTCCCATACATCTTAGTATAATATACCACATAATCACAAGCAAAAGGAGGTAACCCCTTAGTTGAATGTTCTGGCCCCATTGCAGGTCTCCTACACTAAGAGGATTGGCCTGCGCTGCTCAAACATAAAGAACACAAAAATACTCTCCACTCTTATATATTTTGAAAAATCCTGAAGATTTCATATTTCCTTACCAATCTTGCCCTAAGAAACCGCCCATCTATCCACAACTTAGGTTTTCTTACACACTCCAAGTAGGTCAACGTTTCAAAAACAATTGCAATGCGTCCAGGTTTGATACCATGTTATGCTCAATGCAAGTGTCTATGACCATTGTGCTCAAGACTTTTATCCTTAGAAACCAACTAGGTGAAGTCCAAAAATAACATTTCAATGATTTTTTCAACTAATCGTATATGCGATGTCGATAGGCATTAGTATCGAATTTCTTCGTGCTACTAGTCTTCTTAATTCAAATGATAGTTTGTCCTATATATTGTGCATAGACAAATAAATCGGAATTTTCATCATTTCAATAACTAACTACTCGCACAAACCCTCTCTCCTCCTACCATTTAGATTTTGCATTTATTGGGTAGGTATAGGGTTCATTTTTATGTATTTTACATATAAAAATCCAATTAAAAACACTATAACATAGAAACACGGCTTGAGTAGGGATTGATCCTCATGCTCCAGCCTTATTATACTCTCACAGATATAAAATGTTTTTTTTCCTAAATTTTTAGGCGTAAAAACTAAAATGTCCCTTATTTTCTCTCATTTTTCCCATTTATTTGTTCATAAAAATGAGATATTTAATAATTATGAGTTCTTATTGATCAAGGACTCTTAGCCTCATTTTCATACCCATTTCTATCCCATATGACCCAAAAACACTCAACAAGAAGCCCAAATTTCATCATTTCCATAAAAACCGCTACTTGCGGGTTTTGCATGTTTTACGAAAAATTATTATATCATCGTATTTTCTGGTTTTCTTTCATATCTCAGAGAGCATACAATCTGAAAAATCAAGAACAATCAAAATCAAGCACTTTCTCCAATCATTTTTTGTAAAACGAAAGAACCGCTCACTTATGCATAGAAACTGTGATTTCGAGGCTTGTATCTCATAGAGAAGAGGCTGCTAATGCTTCTTCTTTGTCACTAATGCACTCTCTCAACCCGATCTACATCCTCCATTGCTCCAGCATCATCATTTTGTCCAAATTCTTCATCACAAGCCTCCCTCTTCTCTCTTGAATTGATGCATACAAACAACCACAAAGAGGAGAGGAGAGAGAAGAGAGAAAGACTAGAAAATTAGATTTTAAAATCCTCCATAAAAATCAACCAAATTACAGTCATCTCCTTCCTCTCTCTATCCTGATCGAGAATCTCTCTCTTTCTCTCTAAAAACGGATGAGCATCAGAGAGGCACCAATCAGATTTTGAGAGGATGCAAATTTACCCCTCTTAACATAATTTTTTTTTGTTTTTTACCCTCTTTTAATAAGCCTAAGGTTTAAATTAGGAAAATAACTTGTTCAACTTTGTTGTGTTCACACTATCCGCAAGTGGATATTTCGATTTTGGATGGGTAAATGAACTCGAATTCGAGATCCGTCTGGACAGATAGCTTTGCAACATCAAAACCTATGAACCTACTAGCCTTCGTCACACACTTTTCGGCTCCTGGATCTAATAGCTACTTTATAATGCCAAACCTTGCGGGAATTAAATGGGGGCTCAAATGATCTTCCATCGATGAACCAAGACTTGTGTTGGATTTCTGACATCAAAATGCACTAGGAAAACTCCAGTTTGGCCATCCTCCACTATCATTTGATTTTTCATAAAAATGTGTTCTTTATCGCTTTTCGAACACTTCTTGCTCCAAAAACTACCTCAAATGGTTGAAGCATGGCTCAAAATTGGCTCCTAAAATCCAACTTTCAAGAGTTGAACATATTGTGACATAAGGAGAATATGACATTGTTCTCAGGTCATGTCTCAGTACCCAAGAACCCGCCAAGCTCTCATGAAGTGATACTAAAACATTTTCTACTTTTGCTCACTTTTATTTTCGCTCAAACTATCCTTATTAGTTTTTTTTGGGCTAAATGCCACCCCCAGAAAGGCAAGGCATCAAGACTCATCCCAAAGAACTTACAGGCATTTGCAAGGAAGTAAATATCTAATCTTGGAGTTTAGTTTTCTTCCTTTATTTTATTATTTTAGGGGTTAGAACTCCTTTTCACACATCTCCATAACTTATATATTTCAAATATTATTTTTTCGTCTCTTTTATTTAGAAGGCTTCTTTATATCTACCTTACAACTAATAGGGATTCCTAGAAACAACTCCCTAGCAGGCTAACAAAACAGGGTCACTAGGACTACTCTTAAAAATAGCCCTTACACTGCTTGACAATGTCTTCATAAGAGGAGGTGGTCGAAGATTCCCAGACACAACTAATCTAATCCTAGGACTTTATGCCTTGAATACTGATCCCCCACAAAAAGAATAATATCCTAGGTACATATACACATAAAGCATAGAGAAAAAGAACTCATAAAGGAAGGACATCATCTAGACTTAGCCATAAGAAGCTTCTATGCAACAAAAGTTCTATCAAATCTATTTAGTACAATACTAAAACAAAAATCATTAATTGCACTCGCTCCAAATGAACAATCGACCCTCTTTTCCTAACAAAATGAACTATTTTACTGCAAAATAAATGTCCCTCTTGATGTAACAAAATTATAGCTATAAAGTATACCATTCAACAACCTACTACTCAAAACAAACCCTTGGTCCCCATAGAAATCCTAATCAAGCACCAAATTAGACCAAGGAGATAGGTTGTTCAGGATCTACAGTAAATGCATCAGATTATTAGCTAACCCTTCTACATGAGTGGCAAGATGTGTCGTACAAATACATTGTTGAACGATTGGATGCATTTATGACAACATAGAAAGACGGTCAATCGCTACTTGGCTCATAACCCATACGAACCATCATTGGCCAAAATAGGATACGCTAGCAAGAAGTCCCTATAGTAGCCTTGAACTAACATTAGGAGGCTCACGAAGGAGAGAAAGTCCATATAGTAGCCTTGAATTGCCGTTGCTCACAAAGTCCCTATAACAATAGTAGTTCAAGGCTATTAGCAAGAAGTCCCTATAGTAGCCTTGAACTGCTGTCGCTC